>NC_087200.1:37311066-37391066 GCF_015104395.2 Macrobrachium nipponense
GAGTATTAGGATTCCCCGTCTCAAACATTTCAAGATTTATGAACATTATATGAAATACGCTACAGCACTAAAAGTCATTAAAAATTATTCTTTAATGTACGCAATTCAAATGCAGATCAAATATTACTGGTTTTCAGCTAGACACTTCTTTGTATTACCTTATGAAATTTTTTATGCAGTTTCAATAGGATTATCAGAAACGCCAAATATTTTTCCAATCATCTTCACTAAGCAGAATTATGATTAACAATGGCATACAATAAACCATACTGCTTAATATGCGACACGACACCATAATAATTACTTCGACATTCCTTTTTCTAGACAATTAAGATTGGCTCCCATCCCACACGCAAACAACACTTAAAACTGCAAATCTTAACATGTTATTTTCTTTTATGTAAGCACTAATGGCTTTTACAAACGGGAATTGTATTGGCGACGAATCGCTAATTACAAGAACGCAACAAACAAGTATTCAAAATATTATAGACAATATCAAGTGATAGAAAAACCCTAATAAGATGAGGTGATTGTCAGAGGTCCTCTGCATCCTGTCTGATGAAAATTTGTTTTGTCGGCGAACACCTTTAATTATATATTCGGAGTAATTACCGTTATTTTCTTTCCCCTTCAACTTTGAGAAATAACATTTTCTGATGCATAACACTCTAATAATACACATCAGTATTCTCAATCGCTGACGATGTCACGAACTATTTAGATTACAATGATTAGCAGTTATTTTGAATATTTCTTGACTGAAATGTAATTTCAGTATTTGATTGATAGTTCCAGGTAAGTTATGGCGTGAGGCATTAAAATCTGAAACCAAATTGAGAGTAACTACGTTGAGTCTCAACGTCATCCAAGGAGCACAGACATAACTTCCAATAACCTGCTGATGAAAACTGTAGAATCTGAAAACTGGACAGAATTCACCTCGGAGCCTTTGCATATAGTAGAGGAATCACTCGTAGGACGACCAAATCATTACCAAAATGAATTCAATATTTTCAAGAATTATATCACGATGTGGATCCAATTCCACACATTACTCATCTGGGACCTGGGGGTAAATGTAACATCATAACATCGTATCACTATCACCCACAGCCCAACAAAAACCTTGAAACAAATCAAATCATGACTTTCAAACTTCAGAGACAAGTTCTTACAAAAGCTATTACAAAGCAATAAAAAAATATTTATTGGCAAAGCAATAAATACACTAACAAAAACACACACACAAACACGAACGCATAAATGGCAATCACTTCCGTGATAAATATATGCACAATCGCCTAAAGGAAAGACAGATTGTCTGTCATCTCAGGTGTTCACCAAAGTTTCCACATTTTTCTCCCGATTCCAACTCGACTCCTTTTCATCTGTTCCGTAAATTGTCCTCATCGTACTACGGAGCAACAAGTAGGAAAACGTTTTCGGGTAAGATAACTGAATGAAAGTGTTTGTGATGACACAGGACATTTGAATTTCAGATTCCGTCCTTGTAAAGTGAAAACATTCTCAAGCTTCCGGACTATTAACGCCTGTTATCTTAAGTCTTCGTTCTTCGAGGTTCTCCACAAAACATTCTTTATACGATACGCTCACAGCCTTCTTCTATTAAACCAAGATATATTCAAAATGCCTTCCTTCACCAGATACAAAAAAGTATGCATTCAATAACATATTAATTACTGTCTAGTGGAATACAAACATTTTTACGCTAAAAATCCAATCCACTCAAAAAAGCTGTCTTTTCCTGGGTACTGTTTGAAATTCAAGTCTAACTGGATGAGGGGAAAAAATTTTCTCTAAGATTGTTGTAGAAATTTCCACATTCTGGCATTCTAACGTGAACTTCAGATGCTTGAGCTTAATTTTCTTTGGCACATTATTGAGGGGAGCTGGTAACGCTCTCTCTCTCTCTCTCTCTCTCTCTCTCTCTCTCTCTCTCTCTCTCTCTCTCTCTTCTTCTTCTTCTTCTTCTTCTTCTTCTTCTTCTTCTTCTTCTTCTTGATTGATTGATTATGAAATTTAGGTCTTGAGGACCAAGCGCCGGAACCCATGTAGGTTATTCAGCGCCCTAATGAAGATGAATATATAGATCAATATGATTATGAATAAATGAATGATAAGTGTCCAAATATAAACGTAATAATTAAGAATGATGGTAGATAAAACCAATATATAATAAATTATTAAGATTTTACATTAAAAAATATATACTTTATAAAATAAATTACGAAAATCTTTACTAAATATACTAAAATCATAGCTCATTTAAATAACCAGATTGTTTCAGATAACCCATAGGTTATCTACTCAACACCATCATTTAAAATTTCCAAAATATTCTTCCAAGGCGACTAAATCTAGGACATTGCACCAGCAAGTGCTCAAAGGATAGCTGACCATCACAGTGAGCACAAACTGGGGCACTTGCTCCCTTAATATATAACTATGGGTGAAACGAGTATGGCCAATCCTAAGCCGTGTTAGGATGATTTCGAATTTCTTTTTACGATTAAAACCTGAACTCCAAAAATCAATACTTTTTTCCAATATTTCTGTACTTCCTATTTGTGGACAAAATGGGGGAAGTCCATCTCTGCTGCCATTTCTTATGGATGTACTAATGACTGGATGCATATCCAAATGTGGCACCTTGTTAGTTAAGAAATTGGGCACCTTATTAGTTAAGAAATCACATCTCGCAGCATCCTTTGCTTCAGTATCAGTCAGTTCGTTCCCTTTTATACCAGTGTGCCCAGGATCGCAACAAAACTTAACTGATTTGTGGCGAACAGAAAGATAAAAAATACCATACCTGAGTCTTTTGAAGTAAGGGATGGGCAGGATTAAACTTCTTCAGGGTTTCTAAAATACTCCTTGAGTCAATATATATTACTGTGGATTTAAATTTCTTATCAGTTGCAAGATTTAAAGCATCAACTATGACTGTTGCTTCAGCAGTGAATATGGATGAGGAGTCTGGTAACTTTTTTGTATATGACTACCCATCACACACCATTGCACAGCCCACTCCATTTTCTCATTTTGATCCATCTGTATAGATTTTCCTGTCATTTATATGCCTCCCATCATGCTCCAAAAACTTGTTTCAGTCTTCCTCTTCCGGACGACCTTTCGTCTCTATCTCTTTAGTGCATACATCTATTGATGGAATAAACCAAGGAGGGAGAGTGGGATGTTTAACTTGTAGGATCTTCTGTGCTTTTATATTTTCATCCTCCAGTTCACCCAGCTGTCTGATTTGAAATGGTATTGAATATCTACTAAATCTAAAATGACTTGAATCACAGTTTCAAGATCTCAAAAGAAGGATTCTCCCTAGTGCTTTTCTTCTTGTAAGAAAGGTCGTGATACGTGATTTCCAACTCTTACCTTAATATATCTATCTGATGAAAACAAATGTACATATCTGATAATTTTCCTTTAATGCCCATCATACACAGCTTTTTTATGATACTAAAGCGCCATGTGGTGTCATATGCCATTTCCAAATCAAAGAAGAACTCATATTGCCTGGCTCTGTTTAGCAAAACCTTGTTGTATTTGGTTTGAGAGTCTGAGGAAAGGATCCAAAGCAGATATACTTCTCGTAAAGCCAAACTGGAATGAAGAAAGCAATTTATTTATTTCTAAGTACCATACAAGTACGGTGTTAATCATCTTTTCCATCAGCTTACAACTGGAGAGAGCTATTGGTCTGTAGCTGCTGGGTAAGGAAGGATCCTTGTTTGGTTTCTTCATAGGGATGATTAATGATAATTTCCAGCTTTTAGGAATAATACTAGTTTCCCGGATTTCGTTTATTATATCTAGAAGAAATTTCTTCCACTTTCCTTGGATGCTTCAGCATTTCATAAATTATTTTATCTTCACCAGGGGCGGATGCTTTAGTATTCTGCAAGGCACCTTTCAATTCCTGCTGTGTAAATTTTGAATTATATGGTTCGAAATTATTTTCATCTAAATCAAGAGAAACCTGGGCATTACTAATGTCTTGGAATTCTCTAGAATAGTTCTCCATACTCGATATTCTCGAGAAATGTTATCTTAATTTTTCTACGACCCTCTCTGGTTGGGTAATTAGGCTACCGTTTATCTAAAGGGTAGACAGAGATTCAGGGACAAACCTGCCATTTAGCTTATCAATTTTCTTCCAAACCGTTTTGAATGGCGCTTTTGAGCTAATGCCATTTATGTTGCACATCCACGCCTTTCTTTTTGCCTTTTTAAAATATTTATTTCGTTTGGCCACAGCACGCTGGTAAATAACTTTGGCTTGTGATTTCCACTCCTCTTATACTTTTTATAACATTTTCTAGTGATCTTTCTCATACTACTGCAGGTTTTGTTCTTTTCGTTGTTGGAATAGAGGAAATTGCACTGTTGATTATAGGGTCATTAAAACAATTATATGCCTCTGAAATGGATGGAAATGATTTTACATTCTTCTCCACGAGAGCAGACTCGCTATATTTCTTCCAGTCTACTTCATCTACCTTCCATTTAGGTGATTCAGATGGCTGATTCCTAACTGATTTTATATGAATTGGGAAGTGGTCACTCCCATTTGGATATTCATTAACTGACCATTCGTAATCAATATAAATACTAGATGAGCAAATGCACAGATCAATAGCTGAGTAGGTATTGGAGTAGATATTATGATACGTCTTGGCTCCATTATTAAGCAGTGATATTATGACCATCCATAATACCCTCCAACATCCTACCCTTTGCATCTGTCATGCCCCACCCCAAATGAGGTGAGCATTAAAATCTCCTAGGAGGAAGAACGGAGTAGGAAACTGACTGATCAGTAAATGAATATCATTATAAGAGAAATCCAAATCAGGAGGAAGATTAGATGGAGCAGACTGTAATCTGCTAGTCTAAAATGAAAGCTACTGCTACAGCTTGGAAATGAGTATTAATTGATAGCAAGGAGTGTTGCAGCGACTTATGCGCAATAATTGCTGCACCTTCCTTAGTTCTGTCCCCTATTGGTGGTGGTGTGGAATTATATATCTGTAATTCAATAAGATTATATTGTGTGCTTCCAAGCTTTGTTTCCTGGAGACACACAATGCCTGGGTTATAGTCATGGAGTAGTACCTTTAGCTCTTCACTTCGAGTCCTGAGCCTCTACAGTTCCATTGTAGTATTGACGTGAAAACTACTTTTTGGGCCTGGTGGAAGGACCTTTGGATGGAGCATTCTCATTTACTATCTTCTGCTTATGAGCATTATCTAGTGATGAGCATTATCTAGTGATGATTTGGAAAGGACTGGTCTTGATAGGTTTGGTTCATTATCTGTTAATTTACCACAGCCATTTTGTTTCCCTTTCAAGCTGGGGTTCTTGCATCAAGCTTACTACTTTGTACCCATTACTAAGTGATGCAAGTTTAATTGGATTTGATGGAGGAGAGGATGAGGGGAAACGTCTCCTCTTTTGGTGCTTTTGCTCCTCAGTCATCATTAAATCAGGCAGAGGTGCGGCCTGAGACAATTCCAGGGAGTATGGGTCTAGTGCCATCTTATCCTCCTTGGAGGCTGGCACTCTAGCCTCAACAGGCTGAGCATCTGACCCAGATAGCTGGGCAATTACCACAGGAGTTGATGCACCTGTTACATTAGAGGGTGCTGCCACTGCACCCATAGTGGTAGATAAGGGTAGTGGCTTAAGAACTTGAGCATAGCTCCTAGGTTGTTGTCCTAATTTTCTTTTTGCAAAAGCAATACTAATATACTCTGCATTGGCTTTATTTAGTGCAGACAATTCAAATTTGTATAATTCACAACTTTTTTAATTCGATTTATGTTCTAGTTGACAATTCGCACATTTTGCTTCTCTATTACATTCATCATCATCATGGAAACCAGAGCAATTTATACAAATTTATCATTTTCGCAGTTTTTTGACGAGTGGCCAAACTGAAAACAATGATAGCACTGCATTGCTCTTTGCTGGAAAGGACGTACTCGTACCCTTTCATTTTCAAATATGACACAAGAAGGTACTTCAGGGTCTACAAAGGTTAAAATGATCTTGTTGGCGATAGCTGCCTTTTTCACTCTCCAAACCGAAGTGGGGCTCATTTCTAGAATTTCTTCTTCTGTCATGCCATATAGATCTTTATCAAATAGTACTCCTCTCCCATAACTAAAGCTTAAGTGGGGTTTGATCTTCGTAATCATTTCATTACTTTTAATGTCTAACATGGTCAGCAAATATGCTTGGGTTGTTGACTTGGCATGAATAAGAAAGGTGTTCTTCCCAAAACGAGAAATATCACCGCTCTTTATTCCTCCCGCTCTTTTCTGAAGAAACCTCCAAAATTTGTAGTAGTTATAATTTTCTTCCTTGGCTGAAGCTACCAGCCACATAACAGGTTTAGGAGTTCTTCTGCAATCTGCTTTCTCTTTGGTTTACCTTGAGCCCATTTAGATGGCAAATAATCTCCAAGTCTTTGGGGCCTTTGTCTGTTAAGGCTCCTCAAACTGTAGCTTGACCGATTTGTATGGCACTTACCATACTACTAACCTTTAGAGCCTCATCATGGCTACTAAAGGTAACCCAAGCTTCCCACTTAGTTTCACAATCAATAAAGTTCATCCTGATTTCTCCTACAGTTCCAAATGATTTCAAAGCTGTCGAGATAATTTCATAATCACAACTGACGGGTAAGTGTTCGATTTGGAGCATTCTCAAATTTTCATGCAACCTAGCTATGTTGAGGGTTTAACTGGGTGAAGATTTCTCAGAGAACTCTGTGTCCTTGATTGAAGTCGTCACCAATGAAGCATGGATAGACGGCCCAGGGTCAGGAGGGAGATCAGATTTGTTATTACTGCTTTTTATCAATTTATTTTTGAAGAAGTCATTGACATTTGGAGAATTTTGAATTTCCATGGTGGGTGCAGAGGTGTTCATCTGAGCCAAAAGAGCACCATCATAGGGCCCAAGGGTACTCGAATAAATAAACCTGAAAACTTAGAAAGATATCATCAGCCCTTCATGGTGTTTATTCCTCCACCAATGGCAAAAAGTGAGAAAAAACCGACTCCCAAATGTCCACGTGACCTACCCTACCCCACAGGGGATGGCACAACATGCTTAGAGTGGACCAAGTGTAAGCCAAACCCACTTAATAGGCCTGAGAGTATTACAAAAATACAATCATCCCCACCCTAATCTCATTATGGGCAAACCGGATAGAATGCCGAGAGTCCTATACCCAGAACCAGACCCACCTGAAATTCGTAGTCCAATCCTGCAGAATATAGTTCAGCCTGATAACTGTCAGGTCCGAACATATTGAGCAGTTGATGGTCCCACAACAGTTCCCACTATTTAGCTTCGGATATAAACCCATTCCAGCTATGATATCTTATCCTATTGGTCAGGTCCAATAAATTTGACAAAAAGTGAAAAATTCCACAATATTGCTCCAAATAAATACTTACAAATATATGAGACTCTTGGACTAATTCCTGGGGTACAAGAGCACCCTCACCACGTCAAGGTGGTTCCACATTGAGGGGGTTCTTCTTTTTCTTCACAATCAATAGTTTGAAAATGACACTCACGTCTTCACTAGATCAATTTCTCATCTATTTCTGATTAAACTTCACGTGAGCTTAAGCTTTTTCTCTTGCCCTGAAGGATTTCTCTACTAACGACATCGAACAAGGTAAAATTAAGTTTTCGCTATACAGTTAAAATTGGTATGCATTACCAAATGGTTGCATGGTGAGCAGACTTGTTTACTGTACCTTATTCGCATAAACGTTTCTCTTCATGTGTGTACAAGTGTGTTCACATTTAATTCCCTGTGAAACGATCTTGCATGGACTTTTTGCGAAGTGAATCCATATCCATTTTAAATGGCAGATTACATATATATATATATATATATATATATATATATAATATATATATATATACTATATACACAAAGAAATAGAGAATCTATGGGTCACTTTTACCACGTATAGGTATTAGTCATAGCCAGACTGACGTCTTAGCTTCTAGCCTTTCTTACTTTTTAAAAATATATTTCAGCCAATAACGCTACGAAACTACGGTGTGAATGAGCCTAATTAGCTCTAATAAAATTCAAGCATCAGATATACGCATGCTCAGTTGATATTGAATGATATCAGTTCCACAGCACAGTGTGTCAGCGCGTCACCGTTGGAACATCGCGTACGTGGGATCGCGTACTGCCACGGAAGGTAGAAGCTTCTTCATTTATTCCATGCTTGGAAAAAAGACTTACAATGATAACCGACACAATACATTTGGTACCAGATTAAAGCATCAATGAAGGATTGCAGCGATACTTGAGAGGAGCTGTATGCGCCAAGGAAACGCAAGTTATTTTAATTCACTTACAGACATGTTAATGGGCATACATAAAGATAAGACACGACCTAGTCGACACTCATCCAAAAAACGAATTTTGTTTGCATACGCTTTGACGAAGGTAATGTACCATAATTCATAAAAAATTATTATATTTTCCGGAAGGTTCTCTCAACACGCACCACAGCACTTCCAACTCCAACCCAACAAGGAAGCCAAAAGAGAACAAAAACAAAGAGCAGGGCGCAAACGATAAAAAGTGACTAAAAACAAACAACGTAACAACAACAATATCCATCCGCCGGGAGAAAACAATTGCAGCTTCCATAAAAGATGATTTTACTCTCAGAAGATTCCCGGGTGAAGAGATATGATGCTTTGGCCAATTTCTTTTTCGGCCTCTGACATCTCAATTGTTTCAGGAAATAAAAGACATTACTCAAGAGTGCTGTTAACAAAGGAATGAATATCACATGCAAATGAGCGGAGGAGCTATTCGCCATGACAAATGCTGCAATTCTAGGCCCCCCCCCTTCTCTCTCTCTCTCTCTCTCTCTCTCTCTCTCTCTCTCTCTCTCTCTCTCTCTCTCTCTCTCTGAGAATGTAGGTTTAAGACTTCTCTTTATAATGGTTTCGGTAAATTTATTGTATTCGCTTTCCTTTTTATAAATCATCAAACCAAGATTTTCTTCTCTCTCTCTCTCTCTCTCTCTCTCTTCTCTCTCTCTCTCTCTCTAAGAATTTAGATTCAAGAATGCGTTTTCTTATAATGGTTCAAAGTATATTTATTAGGCGTCCCTCCCTTTCTCCTTTGTAATTCATCATAAAAACTATTCTCTCTCTCTCTCTCTCTCTCTCTCTCTCTCTCTCTCTCTCTCTCACACACACAGAACACACACACACACACACAATTTAGTAGGAGGAGTTCACCTTATAATGTGTATGTCCCTCCTTTCCCCTTTTATATATCATTAAGAAAACAATTTCTTAAATATCTCTCTCTCTCTCTCTCTCTCTCTCTCTCTCTCTCTCTCTCTCTCTCTCTCTCTCTCTAACGACCAAAAATCACCGTTTTCCCTCTTAATAAAACCTACATTCTGAATTCTCATTCCACTATTTTCAGTTCGCTTCCTCAAAATACAAACTTCATTCTCTGGTGATCTATACTTCATATTTATTTTATTTATTTTCTTCTCTCTTGTGACAAAACTAAATGGACATTCCATTTATGAAATGAGGTAACATTTCCTTCACTTTGTCTAAAGTAAACATCTTTCTGTAAAGACAAATCGAAGTGACGTCATGAAAACATGATAAATACCTCAGTGGTCTCCAAGGATATAATGTACTTTTCACAATATTCTTACCATCACACCAATTCCTTTATTCGTTTACTGCCTCTCTTCCATACATTTTGAAAACACCTCCCATCCAAACCTAAAAGTAATAGGGGGAAATTCCTTCCCTTACCATCCTATCAGACTTCTCTCTCGAAACGGGGACCTTTCATTTTTCCATCTATCACTTCCCTCCTCTTTAGTCCTTTTTTTTAAACAGACAAAATCCCTCTCCGTTCGGTTTTGCTTTTCCTCCTATCTCTATTTACATTCCTAGTATTCGATTTTTAATTAGATACAGTTAAGGCAACACTTTCTGTATAGCTATTCTAATTCTTTAAATTCTTCGTCCATTTTATTCATTCTTCTCGAATCACTTTTAAACTTCCCTGATAAGCTGGTTTAACATTCCTTCTTTTCTTTCTTCCAACCTCTGCATAGTAACCTTTTTATAAGGCTATTTATTATTCTCGAACAAAATAAACTGATAAAAATAAATTCGGACAGATTCAATTCGAGGTAAAATAAAAATGTGGATTACAATAACACACAAAACAGCAGTTTTATTTTGAAAAATGTCTTCAAGTATCAGCATTTTAATGTTTTGGAGGATAATAAAAACCTTTACCATAGATACGAAATACTTGATTAGCGGGGGGGGGGGGGGGGGGGGGGGGGGGGGGGGGGGCGTTATAAATAGCAAAAACTTAGGAAAACGATGAAAACAAGCTGTAAGCAAGATTCCATTTCATTTGACTCAAAAATAAAAATTAAAGGAGAAACCCAATCGCTTTAGGAACAAATTCAACCGAGACAAGCTGGATTACTTATATGTAGTTTACACCGTTTACTTTGCTAAAAGACCTCCAGACTTTACATAAAAACAGTTTCTTGTTAATTGACTTTATAGAAAGCTAATATATATGATGAGGGAATATTGTGGGGTATGTTTACATTTTTCACTCACCTCTTTTTCTCTCATTTTTCCAAAGACCATGTATCACTCTTTCCCCTATTCTTTATTTATTTCCTTTTTTACGAGACAAAACCCTCCTCTGTTCGAGTTCCGTTCTTCTCCTCTCTTTATCTGCATTTCTACCTGTCTGTCTTCCACTGTTCGATTTAATTCGATACAGTCCACGCAAAAATTTCTCCACAGCTACCGTGATTTTTAAAATTCTGTTCAGCATAATACATTTCTCGTTGCAAAAGCATTCTGCTATCTCTTTTCTCTTCTAACCACTGCATAGCAGCCTTTCTGAGACAGACTTACTTATTTGAAGAACAAAACGAACTAAAGAATACATTGACTTCGGACAGATTCCATTCAAGATTAAAGGACAGCTGTCATTAATCATGGTTCGAAATCATCTTTAAATCATCAGCAATTTAATATTCTATCGGATAACAAAAAAATGTGAACACCGATACGAAATAGTTTACTATGAAGGCTTCTGGAAAGGAACACATATCCTAAATCAGGAACATAAGCCGAGAACAAAATTCCATTCGACTCAAAACTCGAATGACTATGCTTTTAATGAGACAATTTACCTAACGCAAATTAAATTGTCAAGCACAGTTTACACCCTTCGTTTCAAGTACCATAATTCTTTATTTTTAAACAAATTTAATTTCTTTACATTTGTTTGAAGAAAATACAAATATTGAGGAAAGCCTGTGAGGTAGGGTGAACCTACATTTTTCACTCTACTATCTCACATAATTTTTACCACAGCTCGACTCTCTCTCTCTCTCTCTCTCTCTCTCTCTCTCTCTCTCTCTCTCTCCTCTTTCCTTGCCTTTTTATCCCCTCCCTAAACCACGGACATTCCTCCTCCTGTCTTCTTCTGTATCAGAATCATTATCCCTTATTTACCCTCATCAACTCTTGTCAAAAGGAATTACACTTAATCTCCAGACGGTTTCGCCAGCGAATATATTAATACCCAACACGAGATCTCCCTTCCGAAGCCAACTTCAGCTTTTTTCTTTCTTTCTTTCTTTCTTTCTTTCTTTTACTAATCAACAAGGGAGCCGTTTATCATGACATGACGTTTTACTTTTACCGGGATTTTTTGCTTTATCTTATGCGTTGCTTTACCTTGCGAATGTATTTTGTTTATTAATTTTTTTATCAAAGTCCATCAATATATATATATAGTATATATATATATATAATATATATATATGTATATATATCCACACACAGACACTATATATATATATATATATATATATATATATATATATATATATATATATATATATATATATATATATTATAAGCATGGGGATACGGCAGGGCATGGCACATTACATTGATTTCTTTATTGGTTAGCGACGTTTCGAGACAAAGTCCCATCTTCAGGCCGGTAAAGAAACCAATGTAATTCGCCTTGTCCTTCCGTATCCCCATGCCTATTTCACTGAGGATCAGGCCACCAGTGATGAAGAGTATATTATATATATATATATATATATATATATATATATATATATATATATATATATATAGTATATGGTGAGATCACATTGCGACCCGGAATTTGACTAAGAGATTGTTTGTTATTTGGCGTCAGAACTACCTGGGATACTGATCCCTAAATGACTGTCACTATTTATTCATAATGTACATATATAATTTATATAACATTTACATATATACAAAATTGTGTAAAAAAAATGTATATGATAAAAACAAATAAAAAGATTACAAACTACCGCACTAATGCTTCATAGAAAATAATTTTGCACTTTGGAAGAAACAAAACGTAAAAGAGTACTATAGACGAGCTACTGTGACGTAAGTACATTCAGAATAATAAAAAAAATCCCCTGAAGACCAGATTCTGCCACAAAATAAAAATACCACTCAAACTACACATAATATGTTCTAAAATTCCGTCCAAGTTATAATTACCACCTGTCCCTTCTGTCTATAAGAAAGGGGTTTCTCTGTTCCTGGAGACGGGGAATCAACAAAGCTAACACCTACAGGGCTTATGATGAATATGTAGCAGACTTGGGTTTACATGTAAACCCATGTCTGCTACATAATAATTCATACTTCTTTAATAGACGAATGGCTTACGATTGTTTCGTTACACAATTTTGTTTCCAAGTTTCACTTTATTAGACATTTTATTCGATATTTTTTTAATACGAGTAAATATAAATCAAATGACAAACCAATAATCTGAGTCAGTGTTTTCTTCACTACGGTTATATAATCAAAATGATAACACAAAGTGAATAGAGGTTAGGTGAAATAATTAAGCGGACTTTCAAGTTAGCAGACAAAACAGGAAAACAGCATTTCTTCTTTTTCTTCTTCTTCTTTTTCTTCTTCTTCTTCTTCACAAGATGAACCTTATTTAAATCGAAGATGCCTATAAGGGCCACTTTGAAACAAGTAACGGAAGGTAATACGAAATACAGAATTATGAGATTAATTATTAAGAAATGAAAAACAATAAATTAAATTAATGAATAAGTACAAGTGTAAAAATGCAAAGGTTACAAGATTAAATGGACTCACAATCACGAGCAAGACCAAGTGGAAAGGTAACCTGGCCAAACGGGTAACCTTAAAAAGTCACATTTGTTACAACTGAAGCTGTCGTATTCAAAGGATTACCAATTTGGTGACTAAAGCTCGCATGCTCGTTGTTAAGACTTCCAAGCGCTCTGAGTAGCAACGACTAGCGATTGACGCCGTAACATTAAGTAATTAAGCAGTCGGAATCAGAAAAACTTGTCAAGAATATAAATCCCCAAATAAATTATGAAAAAAATGACATCATTTAATTGGACGAAAATTCCCTGGGGTCAAACAGTTATGGGTTCCCCTACTTGAGGGTACTTTCGAAAACACTTATCTTTTATTATTTAAGCTTCTATTAAGGAGCACTCAATTTATTTCTTGTTACTCTATCAGTGGTTTTGAATTATATTTTTCACACACAAATACATACATACTGATAGTATATATATATATATATATATATATATATATATATATATATATATATATATATATATATATATATATATATAATGACAGGAAAAATGCATTCCTTACCACACTCCGCCTTTTAAAAACTTAACCAATGATGAAATACTGCATAAATTTCAATAATATCATGTACTTCAATGATTCGGATCTCCCTTAAACACTGCATCATTCGTTTCCGTTTACATATATTTCCTTGCTTTCAGGTTATTTAGGTATTCCTGTTCCATGACTATCTTCTGCAGACATACAGCATACATACACACAGAAACTCACACACACACACACACACACACACACACACACACACACATATATATATATATATATATATATATATATATATATATATATATATATATATATATATACACGAGTATCCTAAAAATACTAGTAACTTTTTTTCCTTTCATGGATTTATTATTTTTAAGGCTTCTCCTTTTAGCCATTCTGAATCGCATAAATTCGTTTCTGTTTTGCCTTAAAATTTTTATGATGCTTTTGTATTGTCAATCTATTTCTTGTTAATCTATTTCTTATTTTTAGGTATGTGAGTATAGTTTAACTCTTATGAGGTTTTTTTTATTGGCATTGGGTTTTCTGCGTGCAATGATGACATATCTGGTTGTGTGTGTGAATTGTAAATTAACAAATTAATATATAATATACACACATACAAACACACACACACATACATATATATATATATACATATATCATATATATATATATATATATATATATATATATATATATATATATATATATATATATATATATAATTTTTGATGCTTTTGTATTGTCAATCTATTTCTTATTTTTAGGTATGTGAGTATCGTTTTCATTTATTGACATTAGGTTTTATGCGTGCATTGATGACATATCTAGTTGTGATATATATTTTATATATATATATATATATATATATATATATATATATATATATATATATATATATTATATATATATCACAACTAGATATGTCATCAATGCACGCATAAAACCTAATGTCAATAAAAAAAACGATACTCACATACCTAAAAATAAGAAATAGATTGACAATACAAAAGCATCATAAAATTTTTAAGGCAAAACAGAAACGAATTTATGCGATTCAGAATGGCTAAAAGGAGAAGCCTTAAAAATAATAAACCCATAAAAGGAAAAAAAAGTTATTAGTATTTTTAGGATACACTTTTTTTTTTACTTCATCGGTGATCTGGTCAAAGCTCCCCTTCCTCAATTCAAATATGGGAAATATTTCCGGTATTCAAAAATATATATAAAAAACTCGATTTCATATCTTTCGAAATGGAGGAACTTGTTTCATAAGTCCCATGTGAAGCTTCCTTGCGGTGGTGGTGGTGGTGGTGGTGGGAGGAGGATGAGGAAGAGTAGGAGAGAGGAGAAGGAAAAGGAGGGGGGAGGGGTAAGGAGGAGCTGAAAATCAGAAGGGAGTCTGGCTGAAGGGGGGGGGGGAGGCTTATGAAGAAGAAGGAAAAGTTGTAAAGAGAAATGTTAGCAGAATACCATCACCTAACGAGGGCGAATCACCCATCTCCAGCTGGAAATAACGAAACTAATGATGTTTCTTCAATGATGTGGCGTTACTATTACAGACTCTTACTTTTTTCTTTTAAACCCACATTATTTATTCAATTATGCCGGCAAAAACCTCCTTCCAGGTCATGGGGACAATGACAGAACACTATCGACACACATGCCTGGTCAAGGTAAACTAAGTACCTTTTTCATCATCATAATGATCATCAACACGAAACAGCAACATGGATAACTATGAGAAGATATTATCAATCCATCAGCTAAGGTAAGAAGGCTTCAGAATGTGTTACGTTTCCGATCGAAGTAACAGCAATTGTTGAAGTGGATTACAAACCTGTAGCCTTTGAATCTCGAAACTTCATCTCGGATACCAGCGAAGTATCATAAAGCCAACAGCTGCCTTTAACATTGTGCTAACGCATGTCACTGGATGTAACCATTCCATAAGGGGAAAATCAAGGACTTATTCGTTAGGGATTTCAATGATTCCAGCATGAGCAACGCCAGATGTCTAGAGACACGAAGTGTATTTTGTTTTTCCACACGCCACGTCATACCAAAACTTGATATAAAATATATGGAGCGATACTATTAATCCTGCTGTTCTCCACAAACAAGGACTGGTAACATGCATCACAAAAGTAAAATCAACGCTTAGGGAATGAAAAAGAAGCACAAGACTCAGACAACCAACGGATAAAAAGAATATTATTATGTAAAAGAACTTCATTGACAAAAAGAACTTCATTATGTAAAAGAACTTCATTGATAAAAAGAACTTCATTATGTAAAAGAACTTCACTGATAAAAAGAACTTCATTATGTGCAGGTCCAGAGTAGTGGGCAGATACTTGATGAATATAGTGGACTGTTTAAAAATAAATTTGTGCATTAGTTTGCATTAGTAAAAAACACAAAAATGGGAGTCATGAAGAGAAACGTGAACTTCAGAAGGAAATGAATAAAAGTGAATTGCATCTGAGAAGTAGAATAGGCCAGAAGGTGCCTCTCTATTCCAAGAAAGGGCATCAACCTTCCCATCACAATGAAGTTAATGGCATCTTCGCCCCTAAGAAATATGATGAGGCTGAACTCGCCTGGTAGGGGATATTCCTGAGATCAAACTTCATAGCTAAATGAGCTTCTTTAATTAACATTGATGTCATACTTAAGTCCAAGATGCTAAAACTGGCATTGGGAAATTTCCAATAAGATTAATCTTGATGTACAAGAAATTATTATAAAATTAACGTACTTTGCAATGTCAAAAGGAACAACTACTAAAAACTAATTTTCTATTCGACGAATTCCCCCTCTAAGTGAAGTATCTTTGATTGCAAATTTTGACCCAAAGGCAAGCCTTCATGATGCCTTCCAAAGAGTAGTCCATGAGATCAATTTTCAGGAAATTTTCTACATTTTCATTATAACAACCAAGCGATGAAGTTGAAAGACAAGACTAAATATAGACAAGACTAAATATAACACATGAATAAGGCAGCAAAATGAATTTTATGGAGCTTCGTCAATTTTGATGCCCATGACCTAATAATTTACTGATCAAAGGAGCATGGTGCAGGATGTCCACTTCTTGAATTTCCAATTGAATAGTCAAACTGACGTCCTTGATTCAACCTTCAATAAAAAGACTGGAATTATTTCTCACTACCATCAAGCGTGCACATGATCAGAGAACCTCTTCAGATAAATCTAAACTAAATTCTACAACCAAAAGCAACGCCTGTATTCCATCAACATTAGGGACACGTCGACCTTTTATCCAGACAACTTCTCACCATCGTCAAAAGAGGCACAAACGAAAACGCCTCCTCTAAAAGGGCTGGAGAGTGACAGCGTCCTTTTATTACTCCGCCGTCTTGATATGCGATTACAACATCCCCTAACGTCACACGAGGTGTTAAGTGTCAAACTTACTGCCATTGTCTCTTACAGTCGATGCACTGCAGAGTGAAGTTTATTGCCTCTCGTCTGCTGCCTCTCGCATCCATATTTCTGTGTTGCCTCTGGTCAGGTCCTCACAAAGAACACCAAAAAGAACAAAGAGTCCTCAGACGCGCATACATCCACCTGAATACAATCTAAAAGAATGTCCGAGTGTCTTTGCGCAGTCCTTTTATTTACTGGTTGGCAATCATAAACCATTACCAAACAAACTAAAATTTTACCTTTAAATAAATTTTCAGCGGGTCAAATTTTGTTGATGCCTCTGTTCCGAAAAGTCAGAAGCACTCGTTTCTATTTAACCCGCCCGGCCCTCCAACACAAAAGCAGTAGAGCAAGTGTTTGCAAAAAAAAAAGATAAAATACGATACGCGCTTTTCGTATAAAGAGAGACAAGAATTCTGTACAACAGACATGCTCACCTTTCAGAAGAACATATGAGTATTTGGAAACCTACGTGACAAAAATGACAAAACTAAAGCGCCAAAGTATCGTGCCAGAATTTATCTTCGGGAATAATTCATGGGTGTGTATCATACTAACAGCGGTATATTTCTAGGAAGAAGAGAGAGAGAGAGAGAGAGAGAGAGAGAGAGAGAGAGAGAGAGAGAGAGAGAGAGAGATATCACCGATCGCTACAAAAATAATATATATATTTTTTTCTGCGCTTTGCAGCAAGAAAATTGTATATTTAGCTGTAAACATTTTGCTTTTGGGAAGGCGAATGAAATGGTTGTGACTGAGATGCAAGACAGAGAGTAAAGGTATTAAAAAAAAAAATAGTGAAGGGGTCTGGGAAGGATGATGTGTGACTCAAATATTTGTTGTGGCACAGCTGATAGAGACACATTGACGAGAAAGTTCAGGATGTATGGTGAAGGGACTAATCTGAGAACAAATGACACGTAGTTCTGAAAAATGAAAGCGAATCTAGTGGGACATTGTGCACATGGGAGTGGCTGCTTTGGGGCAGATGTGAGACTCAAATAAAAGTAGGTTTTACTTCTATTTTAGCTTATGATTATCATACATGGAGTGATGCAAGACGTGAAAAAGAGCAGCTTTGAGGGTGAAAATCGTTTTTTAAGAAGATGCTTCGTGAACAGAGAAACTAGGTCTGAAGATGATATAGCGAAGTAACATTACAGAAAGCTACGGAGAATGGTGATATTCTGACAGCCACGGTTCGAAGAGAAACAGTAGGATGACGCAATAACTCTATAGATATGAAAGAAAGATAAACGATGGTAGTCGACTCATAATGGTATTTTGGATTAAATATGAAAATCTGTGGCAGGATGAAATATATGTAGAATCACAGAAAGAAATGTACTTGCCTCCCACAAGGAAATGAAGAGGAAAGGTAGAGGCTACCTACCCGAATTGTCTGCGCAATATAGGTGCAGTTATGAATATTATTAAATGTAGATATTACAGGGATGCCGCAAAAAGTTAGCATATATGAAAAGTAGGAACAAAAAGACTTGATGATGATCTGGTCATGTGGAAAGACTGGCAGAAAGGTGGCGAGGTAGACCTAACAAGAGACCATGCATGCATGATATAGATCAAGTGCCGCAGAGTATTGGAGGTTCTGGCGTAGTACTGCAGAAAAGCTTTTTAAGTGCATACAAGAAACGTCAACTAACTGGGGAGAAGCTTATGTATGCATAAAATAATGAAAATAAGGCTAAAAGAAAGTCCGCGAAAAAAAAATTTAATGGACAACGGTGACAATGACATTCAGGTATAATGTCAAAGACAAGAAATCAAGAGAATCCATGATGAATGGTAAACGCTGCGTAGCTAAATACGGGACAATCGTGACCCTCTTAGGCCCCGTCCACACGGTCGAGCTTTGGTCGACGAACTTTGTCCGATGTGACGTCAGAAGCGTAGAAACAGCGAGAAAAGTCAGAACTTTGCCGCGGTTTTTCCGCTTCTGACGTCACATCGAACATAGTTCGTCGAGCAAAGCTCGGCCGTGTGGACGGGGCCTTATAGTCCTGTAACTAAGTAACTAACCAGGAGAGTGGTTTGCACGGTACAACATAACGTAACTCGACCTTCAGCAATCTAAAAATCACTTTGATGCCATGGAAATTCTACCAACAAATGAAGTCCTTTCATATCCTCAAGTTTAAGGAAGGGAAGAAATAATGGGACTACTGATACTATAGCTGCTTCCTCTGTTAAAGACAGTTATTAAACAATATCTATCACCTTCAATCCTTTATAAAAAATAAAAATAATAAAAACAACAAAATTTGCGTACTTCCCGCTGACACAGATATCTTTACTATTGAATTTCCTCTATCTCGAGAATGAATGACACCTTACCTCTCTTTCTTTCTCCACTTCGTCTGGGTTGCCCCGAAGTTTACAGTGTCTAGTACTTGAATTATTTTGTTCCTTTCGCTTGCAGTTATTATCATTACGTTATCCTGCTAAGTTGAAGCTAAGTTGCAATACTGCTCTGAACGATGATGGTATTTCACAGTTTACACTGATATATTTTTTTTTTGAGTTGATAACCATTTCTAATTGTTTCTAATGTAATCAATATTTAATTGTATAGACTTCCAAGTTCCCTTTTTTATTTGTTCCTTAAGAATTACAACAATATTAATAATATCAAATCTTATTTCCCAACAAAATACGGATACAGATCATGGTCCCGGTGACATGGGATCGTTTCTAAAGCTCTGCGTGGTATACAATTTGGTCACTTTACTCTTACTGGTCTTGAAATTTACCATTTACTACATACTATAAAGAAAAATCTGATGCAGCACAAGATAGGAGATAGTCATATCTTGAGTGAATTTCTTAGAAAGCAACATAGTCAACTATCGTCATATCAGGAACTATGCTGCACAGTAATCCTGAAATTTCAATGAAAATAAGAATAAATAAAAAATGAGAGAGAGAGAGAGAGAGAGAGAGAGAGAGAGAGAGAGAGAGAGAGAGAGAAATCGTACAAAGTCACTGAACAAGGCATTTAGAACCCCAGAAACGTACCGGCATAAATACTGACGTTGTTTAAAAAATGCTGGAACACGTCTGCTTCTACATCAGCAAGCGAAACTATGCCTGGCAAGAACAAGCAGGAATTAAAGCAATGAATATAAACATAAACACTTGCATGGATGACGCGGTTTCCATGACAATGAGAAAATGAACTCTAGGACCGGAGGGCAGTTTTATTGTTTCTCCCGTCCCCCCGGTGAAGGGTCTCATTTTTTCCAACCATGTTAACTGAGACGCATTTAATTGCCTAACAGAGAGTTTATTCAGAAGCAGAAAGGTATTATTAAAGAGTTGCATCAGTTCAAAAAAAAAAGTACAACGATCAAGTTTAAAATCGGCAAGCATTAAAAAGACTGTAAAACTGAAATTATTGTATAACTGTCACCATAATTTCAAATGGAATATTCTCTTGAAGGTGATAATTCATAACACAAAAGAGAAAAGATCAGCATCTCTCCCTCTCTTTTAACAGTAAATGCATTCTGAGCACGAGCAATAACTGAAAATGGAAAAGAAAATAGATACATACGTACATACATTTTGTATAATAAAGGGTGTTTCGAGATAGAGCCACCCCCCCCACCCCACCCCTCCCCTCTACACCATAAACTAAAATTGATATGGACAAAAACAAAAGTAATTCAGAACAGGTATTTATTTAAGTTTCTCTCTGAGTATTTAATATTTTGTGTGGCCTCCATCTGCCTGCACCACAGCCTGCATTCTTGACGGGTATGATTTCAGCAAATTGCAAAAAAGATAAAACTCAAACTCCATTTCCTTGAGCACTTCAGTCACCTCTCTTCACAGGTCGTCGAGGCTTGGTATACCATCATAGTTCACTGTGCGCGCTTCAACACGATCCTTTAAGATACTACCAATGTTTTCACACACATTAAGGTCAGGGGAGCTACCTGGAAATTCACTTGACGAGAAGAAATCGATACCACTGTTCCGAATCAGCTCCTGTGTCTGAAGAGCCTTGAACCATGGTGCCTTATCATGCAAAAATGTGACTTCTTCAACAGATAACACATTTTCAGGATCTTTGAGGAAAGGAAATACTCCACAGTTTCTCTGAAGTATTCGCCATTCCATGACTGTCCTTTTTCTTTGATTATCCACATTAACCATTTGGCTGTGAAACAGAGAAAAATTCCTAAACATTCAGGAAATTTCACAACTTGGCGATAGCACACGTCATCTCTGATATCATCCACCTTTGCCGCCCAAATGATGTCATTTTTATGATTTGGCTTCCTGACTGTGTAAATGAAGAATTCATCTGATGCAGCAACATGGAGAAAGTCAGCTTCGTCCCAATCTTTAAGAAATGAACCACAAAACCATGCACGATCTTCTCTCGGTTGCTAAGTGATGTTGGGCTTGCTCATAACATGAAATGGTTTGATACCAGATTTTTTCAACTTACGATATACAGCACTATAACTTGTCTTCTTTCTCCTTTTTGTTTCTAGTTCAAGCACCAATTTACATAAAGACTTTCTTGGTCTACCCACTGCCTCAGCTATGATGTCTTTTGACTCCTGAGAAAGGACTTCAGGCCTTCCAAGATTTTCACTCTTTTCGCAATGACAGTCATATGGATTTTTGTTCCAGTTTCTTTTCACAAAGGATGTATCTCTTTTAATGTATTTAGTTATCTAGGAACGTGAAATGAAGTATGCGCCAGCATCCCTGGCCTCTATGAAGGTTATAGCCCGGATTCCATCAATCCATCTGATTTCCTCCGAGTCGTCAGCCATGGCTGTATTTAACTCTGTCACTCAGTCTGAAAATACAAGAAATGTAAAATGAAAAATAGCTTAATAGGAACTTAAAATAATGTACTTGGAGATAGGCTATAGCAGAAAACTTCATAACTTTCCATTTGTTCTGTGGAGGGGGAGGGGGGGCTCTAATTTCGAAACACCCGGTACATATAAATATATATATATATATATATATATATATATATATATATATATATATATATATATATATTTATATAGTATATATCATTTTCTAAACCAGAAAAAAGGCTTAAAAGATTCCTGGCACATCTCACCCGATAATTTCAGATCCCTAAACTCAATCATAAGATAAACGAAAGTAAATGTCTCTCTCTCTCTCTCTCTCTCTCTCTCTCTCTCTCTCTCTCTCTAATCAATGGAATTCTTCTCTCCTATTCTTTCTCCACTACCGTGTATACATACTCACAATATCTCTTCTTCTCCTCAACCTTGCTATTTATCCAGTGACTCTTGAATATCTGAAGTACCCAGTCACAGAATTATTCTTATGTTTAGAGTTTTTTTTTATTTCACTTTAGTATAGATAATGTTAGTGGCAGAGTGCAGGTAAATATTGCTCTGCACATGACACTACATAAAAATCATTTCGCATCTGACACGTTATTATTATTATTATTATTATTATTATTATTATTATTATTATTATTATTATTATTATTATTATTATTATTATTATTATTATTATTATTATTATTATTGAAAGATATTACTGCATCAGCTGCATTGAAGTTGTAAATAGTCTTCTCTATTTTTCTAATAATTGCTTTCGCTCTGCTATTACAACTGACGAGTATTGCGCCGATATGATTCGTCAGGAGGAGTCAATTTCAGGAATATTGTTGATTTAAAATTTATTTATTACAGAAAGTAAATAAATGAATCAAGGCATAAGTCAAATACTTGTAGTGGCCAACGTTTCTCTCGGTATCATCCAAGTATGATCACGGCAGTGCGTCGGAGTAGAATGTAGATGGTGTCAAGATCTACTCAATATATAGTGGCAGGTCAGCAGGGGTAAAACGCTCCTTAATTTTTACCGCCGAATTCAGCAACGAAGGCCAGTTCCCCTTTCTCGACGTCCTCGTCTCCAAGACCGACGATGGTCTAAGAACTTCGGTCGACACGAAGCAGAACTCAGGGCTTTGCCTGAATGGTGACAGCAAGTGCCCTCCGAGGTTCAAGAACACCACAGTCAAGGCCTACATTCGGAGGGCCCCTCACACACTGTTCTTCCTGGCAGGACACTCACAAAGAACTCGACCGAGTCACTCAGATGCTCGTTAATAACGGGTATTCGAATCGACTTAATGATAAATAAGTCCGAACAGCGCTGGATTGGTAGTAGAGCGAGAGAGAGACCGCAGCCTCATCCCCATGAGAAGATCAAACTGTATTATGAAACAAGAATGCACGTACGTCATCGTGAGGACGAGGATGCTTTGAAGAAAATCATAAGAGAGAATGTGACCCCTATTGAAGTCGACAAAAACTCAAACTCGTAATTTACAACCAAAATCGACGTACCCGTGACCTTATCATGAAGAACAACCCGACCCCCCGCCCCACCCCCACCCCTAAAGCATGCGACCTTTGAAGCAGTCGAATGTAGTCTACCAATTCTTATGCCCAATCCGTGGATGTCCCGGCTCTTACGTTGGTATGATTTCTATGAAACTGTCCAAGAGGATTTCTTGCCACTCACAAGAAGGAGCAATTAAAAACCATACCACGACAGCACACCAGGAAGTTATCTCCCGCGACGGTATTATCAAGAGTACTAAGATAACAGGGAGCGCTCCTGATCAGCGACGCGACGTTTGCGACTGCTCAAGGCAATCCTTATACAACAAGAAAAGCCCTCACTGAATACGAAACAGGAAGTGCTCTTTTTTCCCACCAACTTAAGAAGACCTATGAATATAAGTAATAATACAGATAATGCCAGATCGAGTGACCCCCCTTCCCCCCCACAATCAAAGCATACCAGATGAGACAAGCAGTCCAGCAGTCAATGACAACTGAACCGCCGTGACGTCACACAATGTTACGCAACGCCAAGGGACGTCATGCCCCAGCCTCGATGGTCTGCCAGGTTGCAACGGCACGACCTTCAACGACGAGAAGTGTCTTGAAAGAAACTTTCTCCAACCAATAGCAGGAACGCATTGCGCCACTAACCAATGAAAAATCAGCGAGCGGTTGACTCCCTGCTGACCTACCACTATATATTGAGTAGTAGATCTTGACAGCATATGATCATGAACTAAAAACCTGTAACAAAGACAGACAATAAAATATGCTTCAACTGTAGCAGCAGGGAGCACAGATATACTGAGCACCACTGCGCAATTCCAATGTGTGTAAAGTGCAATGGCAGCCACCCAACAATGGTCATGAGATGGCCAGTAAGGAAGAAGATATACAAAGAATTAATAAAAGAAGAAAGGCAAAAGAGGAAAAGGGCAAAGGTAGCACCATCATATGGATCGGTAGCAGCCAACACTGTAATAAAGACAAACAAACAAGCCATCAAAAAGCAAGAAACAACAAGAAGTAACAACAACCAAAATGTGACACCAAATAACCAAAATGTAATAATGCATCTCTCCCTGGATCATTCCAAAATACCTTAGAAAAAATCTACGAAGCAAATGGGCTGCCAACAGTAAAAATCCCTAAAGAAATAACTTTTGCAGAGGCAGTATAGAAAAATTAGGACAGCAACAGCCAAGTACATAAACCCGAAACCGGGCTGAACAAGAGTGCGAGAATTATATTCACCAGTACTCTGGGGAACTAGAAGAAATTTAAGTAAACGAGAAATATGAAAGTAAAAAACTGCAGAGAAATACACAATCAACTACGCCGGACAGGAGACCCGCTAAAATAATGGCAACTAATGATAGTGAATATGAAAGCAGCTGGATACTGTGATATGAAGAAAACAAACCTGCAAGGAAAGAAAAAAAAGCTCAATATGAGCATATATGCACAGGGGATGTATCTAATGACGAAGAGGAAAGGGCAATAAAAGATAGAAATCACCAAAGTGAATGAGGAAAAATTTCAAAGCATTGTGATAGGTCACCGGAAACTAAGACACCATATAACCAATTAGCAAAAATCAATAACAAAGAAGACTTGAAAAAATTGAGAAATTGGTGATAATACAACATAATGTGTTGAAATGGACCTTCAACACAAGTAGAGAACTAACTGACTACTACAAACGAACTGACCTTGATATAATACTCCTCAATGCTACTGGAATTACAAACGAAGCACCCCTGAAAATCTATGGCTACAACATCTATAAAAGGAATACCTATAATGAAAAGCATGCAGGCATAGCTGTATCGGTAAAAAAGGATCCGGACTACAAGCTCCTGGATGATTTTACAGAGGACGTCCTTGCACTGGAAGTCAGGACAAGAAGAAGATCGGTCACCTTAGGGACAACATATCTTCCTCCGAGAGGACATAAATAAAATACTACAAAGAAGATTGCCATCCTACCTATTTGGGGACTTGAATGCATCACATAGCCATAGCCAAATGTGCTATAACAGAAATAATGCTAATGGATATCAAGTGCAAGACCTAATAAATAGAGGAATAGTCACACACCTGGGTTCTGAGTTCCCTACTTACATACGCCAAAATTTAAGTAGACCTGACATACTACTAGAAAACAGGCAAGCCCATCTGAACTATGCACTCCACAGCAAGGTGCTCTAACATCCTCGGATCATCTACTAGTCATCCTGACCTTAGCCACAAAAGGCATTGTGATTCCTGCTCTACCAAGAAACTGTCCTACTGAAGCAGATTGGGAGAAATTTAAAATGCAACTGAAGCTCGAAGCTCCTAGACTGAACAACAGCAAGAAATAAAAGACAAAACATACATTGACAACAAATTACGGGCCTGGTACAAAACCACTGTTAAAGCGGTTGATAACAACATCCTTTCAAGAAGCTATAAATTACTAAAAGCACCTGTGGCAGGGGATCAACTGAAACTGCTTTAATAGCATTTTGAAAACCTTGAATCAGCCTCAAGACTAAATGGATGGACATGGGAGACATTCCCAAGGGCAAAACAAATACAAACCCTAATCACAGAAGAACAAAAAATTCCTCCACGATAGTCATTGGGAAAGGATCGTGAAAAAAGCAGATGATCTGTATGGACAGCCATCTAAATTTTGGGAAATATAAGCAGACTACTAGGTAAGGAAGGAGATTTGGCTCCATATATAATTGATAATAACAGAAAAATATACCAAGATAAATAAAAAGAACTAGCATTTAGAGAATACTGGAGGAATACCTTCAGAATAGCGGTTGAAGAAAACAGACTCTTTGATAGAGAACAAGATAAGAGTTGTAGAAGAAACAGTACTAGGAGACAAAGAAAATATAACACCACATCAAAGAGTAGACACCAGCAGGTTTGACCCAGATAATCCCATGACGAAGCCAATAAAATTACATGAAATAAAATCTATCATATGAAGAGGAAAGAAAAGGAAAGCCCCTGGAAAATCCAATACCAATAAAGAATTAATGCAAAACCTACCCAATGCTATATTGGAAATGCTAAAAGAAATGACTAATGAAACAATTAGCATGGGCTACTTCCCAGACATACATAAAGAAGGGCTGATCAAATTCTTGGGAAAACCAGGGAAGGACCAAAGACAAGTGAAAAATTACCGTCTAATAACCCTTTTAGGACTCCGGGCAAAATTGTTGAAACAATAAAAAACAGGTTAGTGAGATTCCTTAACGAAAATGGGCTGATAAATAAGAACCAATATGGATTCACGGCATTGCTATATGAAAACATAGCACTGTCGCAAACAGAAGGACAAGGGTGCAATGTGGTCTCAAGGGACACTGCAAAAACCTTTGATATGGTATGACACAATGGGCTTAAATACAAACTGATGATCACAAACATGCAAAATCACAAGGTACGGCTATTGTGCAGCTTCCTGGACAACAGGAAAGCTCGAATTAAAATGGGGAGCATAATAAGTCCTGAATTCCCACTACTAAGTGGAGTGACTCAGGGCAGTGTGTTAGCACCCATCCTCTTTAACTTTTATACGAGAGATTTCCCTGACCCTGCTACAGGTTGTTACGAAATTTATTATTGCAGATGATCACACGAAGTAATAAAGTATCCAAATAAAAGAGGTAAAAATATGCTAGCCCTAAATACAGCAAGGGAAATAGAGAATATAAATGAATATGAAAAGAAATGGAAAATAGCTACTACCCAAGAAAAATTCCAACTGTTATCTGTGTCTATTCAAAAACCATTGGATGAAATTGTGGATAGCAGAAGGATTCCCTTTAAAAACTCTATCAACGTCCTGGGGGTCACATCCACCAGAACAGGTTTGAAACACCTGCTGAACTGCATGAGAAGAGGGAAGTTAACAGCTAATAAGATTAGAAGGCTTAGATCAGTCTCCACAGAAATGTACTTAACATTATGCAAAGCACTCGTAAGACCACAGTTGCAGTACCCATCAGCAATACTAGCAGCAACATGCAAAACCACAATGATGCAGTTACAAGCCATCCAAAATACAATCATAAGAAAGACATACAAAGAATTACCACCATACTACACCATAAAAAGAGAATTGCATGAAAGAGCAACATTGGAGAGCTTCAACTGTAGGATTCATAGACTAGCCAACAGAACATGAGACGGATGATAACCTCATGGAGAGGAACAGAATTCAAACTGAAGAAGGAAGAAGGGACCTCAAGACGTTGCCCAGATTAGGGCCTAAGATAGAAGAGTTGCCACCTGATCCAA
This sequence comes from Macrobrachium nipponense, assembly GCF_015104395.2. Lineage (NCBI taxonomy): Eukaryota > Metazoa > Arthropoda > Malacostraca > Decapoda > Palaemonidae > Macrobrachium > Macrobrachium nipponense. Next base: position 37,339,036 of record NC_087200.1, read on the forward strand.
TCTACGTGAGACAAAAAAAATGTGTGCATAAATGTGAGTAAGAATATGTGAGGGTATGTATGTTGTGTGTATGGAGATGTATGTGTTATGTTAAAAAAACGCGTATGCAGATGTGTAAAAAAAAAAAAAACACTTGTGCATAAGTGCAAGTAAGAATGTAAAAAAAAAAAGTATGCAGAGGTGTGTGTGTATGAATTTGTATGTTAGTGTGAGAAAATAAAGTATGTATGTTTGTATTCTAGTATGAATCTTTGTATATTAGTAATATCCAGTAATAAATACCTAGTAATATCCAGTAATAAATACCTAGTCCTTATACTATAACAAACAGCGTAAATAAACCAAATTCCAGGTCCAGAAAATAGAGGTAATCGCTTCAGGGGCAACTGGGCGACATTCAACTGGGCAACAAGAAAACTGGGCGACAGTCAACTGGGCAACAAGAAAACTGGGCAACAAGAAAACTGGTGACAGTCAACTGGGCAACAAGAAAACTGGGCAACAAGAAAACTGGGCAACAAGAAAACTGGGCGACAGTCAACTGGGCAACAAGAAAACTGGGCCACAAGAAAACTGGGCGACAGGACAACTGGGCGACCAGCCAACTGAGCGACAGGACAACTAGGCAACAACAACTGGGCGACAGGACAACTGGGCGACCAGCCAACTGAGCGACAAGACAACTGGGTGACAGGAAAACTGGGCGACAAGGCAACTGGGCGACAAGACAACTGGGCGACCAGCCAACTGGGTGACAGGACAGCTGGGCGACAATCAGTCGTCCCATTCATTCTGCTATACCGCTACTGACGTTACTCAACCTGCATCATGGCTGAATTGCATTCGTAACCTCACAAAGGTGCAAAGATGAACTTGTGTGCGAAAGATTTATTTACACAAGGGACAGAACAAGACGAAATACCACATATTGGAAATGTGACAAAAGCAAAACATGTACTGACAGAGTAGTGTCAGTGGGTGATGATGATAAAATGGAAGAGCGGTTAAGTAAAGAACACACGCACGCACTCACCACGATGTGAGACTGCTGCAGTGCATAGGCTGAAAACAAACTTGAAGCAAAAAGCTGTGGAACAGCCAGAAACACACCCAGCTACATTATTAGTATTTGTATAACTTACTTTTGACATAGTGAAGTCTCGACCAGTTGTTTCATAATAAAGACTCAATTTGTAATCAATGCCAAAGTCTGTCCATAGTAAAAAGTATTGCCCTAGGCTGTCGCCTAGTTTTCCTGTCGACCAGTTGGCTGTCGCCCAACCCAGTTAGCCCACCAAACAGGCAATGATTCAATCCAACCGATCAATCTGAAACATCGACAACGCCCGTCACTGAGGCAAAAAAATCATACAAAAAACTCACTCACACCAAAAAAAAGGGGTCTGCCTCCTTCTAATCATCACTAATACTACTTCAATTTCTTCCTTTACTCTCAACCTGTCCTCTTACCTCCACATCTCGTACCTTCACCCTCAGCCCAATTAATCCATCCTTTCCTATCCCCCCAAAAGAAGTCATCTACAGTCTACTCCGACCCACTGCCGTGATCATACTCGGATGATACCGAGAGAAACGTTGGCCACTACAAGAATTTGACTTATACCTTGATTCATTTATTTACTTCCTGTAATATTATATAAATAAATATTAAAGCAACATTATCCTTGAAATTAACTCCTGATGAATCAGATCGGCGCATTACTCGCCGGTTGTAACAGCAGAGACAAAGCAGGTGCTAGAAAAATAGAGAAGACTAATTACAAGTTTAATGCAGCTGATGCAGCAATATCTTCCAATAATACTTGTTTTAAAGAAGGTTTCCTTCCAATATTATTATTATCATTATTATTGTTGTTGATTGATGAATTATGAAATTTAGGTCTTGAGGACCAAGCGCCCTAATGAAAATGAAATATATGAATTATGTAGTATGATAAATTATGAATAAGTGTTGACATATGAACGTAAAAAATGAAGAAATTTTATATTTAAAGATATATACTTTATAAAATAAAAATTAAAATCTTTACTAAACATACCGAAATCATATCTTATTAAAATAACCAGATTCTTTCACATAATCCATAAGGTTATCTACCTCACCGTCATCATTTAAAATTGCTAAAATATTATTGTTGTTGTTCAGAAGATAAAACCTGGGGATACTGACTTGGAATTCAAGCTTCCAAAGAATATGGTTTTCCTTAGGAAGAAATAACAGTAAAACAGAAAAAGAGAAAACGTGACGTTGTTGGAGATGATGATGATGATTACGTCAGTTGAGTTATTATTTAGAGAACATAAAAAGAAGTAGAAAATCAAATTAAAAACAAAATAAAATTTAAACATTTCCTTCAAAATCAATCAATAATCTTCTGAACGGCAAATTTCGTCAATGAAGCGAACTGTTCGTGTAAAAAAAAAAGCAACACTTGATGCAGAAAGATAGCATGCTATAAAATACGCTTTCTTGTAGATTGCACTTTAAAGAACAGATGAAACGCACCGAAAATTTGGAAAAAGTTGGAGGAGAGGGAATGGACTTTGACAAGGTTCTCCTGACGATTTCAATGAAAATACAACTGGAACCTCTTTAGAAGTTGCCGGAGTTTCCAAAAAGACTTTTCTCAAGCAATAGTTTAGGCTCCTTCACAAACTGATTCTGGTCCAATGAACGCTGCAGCAATGCTCTTTATAAAATACCCTTCGAGTGCATTTGGACGGACTGTTTTCATACTATATATACCTTATATTATATATAATATATATATATATAATATATATATATATAGATATATATATATATGATATAATAGATATATATAATATAGAATATATCGAGATATTATATATATATGATATATATCTAGATCATATAGAATATAGATATATATAATATAATATATATATTATTTAAGTATATATCTAGATATATATATATATATATATATATTATCTATATATATATATATCTATCTATATATATATATATATATTAATATATATATAGATATGTATATATCTATATATATATATAGTTATATATATATATTATATATATATATATATTATTCTTATATATAAATAATATATAGAATATATACATATATATATATATATATATATATATATATATATATATATATTATATATTATATTTATATATAATATATATATATACATATGCGATGTTCATCTTCATGCATAAACAAAGGTCTCTCATTCTGTTTCAGTCTTCTATCAAGCCCTCAGTCAATTAGGTCAAATCCTTATTCTACTTTGATAATTAATTGCTTTCAATCATGTGTTTAGGAAACAAAGAAAAATTAATTTGATAATCAAGGCTCCCCTAAGTTAATTGTAGGATAACAAATATCATATCCCATTTCCTGAATGTGCAGAAACAGTTAAACAGTTAAACAGTTTAAAACCTTTCATAAACTACACTCTTTTCGAAGACGTTCAGCGCACTAATTACAGTCGCTCTGTGGGAAATACAAAACACAAAATACATGTGGACGGGCCTTCCGTCATTTTGAACAAATATCGATATGATTGAGCATGTATATAATAATGAAAATGTCGACACTTTAAGTCAGGATTATTTTGGGTAAGTTTAACGATGGCATTTTTGAGTGTTTACATTAAGAAGTAGGTCGGTATGATCACGATGACTCAAAATATTTTAAGTGAATTCAATCGTATGGTGCAAGCTTGAAAGGACATCAACTTCCGGGCTAAACTTCTACAAAAAAAGAGGGTCCAGACGAGAAGTAGAAGGAAGAAGAGAAAACGAAGAAAATAATAAATATAAAAATATTTATATACACATATTTTATGAGCATTATTTTCACGTCAATGATCTGGAAAAATCGATTTAAGATAGAAAATGCAATGCACCGATGTTTGGGGCTTTTGAGCAGCATTATAATTGTTAAATTTAAAAGCATCGTCATAAAAAAACTGCCACGAAAAACATCCTTCAGTTTTACATTGCAAGGGTTGGACATCTGGCAATGCGCAATGTTGCAGCGTGGCGTGAAATATAAGGGGGTGATTTACTCCAATGCAATTTCAGCACATATCTGATCTTACTGAAGGAATTCATCTACGTCGGTTTTCGTGGGTGTTCCAATAAGGTTCCGGTGCTTACTTAAGAGTCCAAGGCCGGGGTAAAAGGAAAGGGCATAGATCTAGGGTGATGGGATACTCAATACTGTATACCGGCAGCCATTTAATTTCAACTGTCAGTCGACTGGGTGAGTCGTATGAAATGTTAGCAGTTCACTTGATGCTGCTGCTGGGGTCGGGAAGTCTAGTAAAATTCGCTGGTACATAGGTGCTAGGCGCCTGCCTGGGAAAAACCTCAGGTACTTAGGAGTACTTAGCTTCCAACTTCTTTTATGGCTTGTGCAAATGAATTGCTAACGACCTAGACTCTCTCCCTTGCAAGACAGGGGTTCGGTCCCGATGTGAGTCAGAAATTTTATTTCTGTGAAGCACGTTCCCAAGTGTTCATTTCCACACACACAGACACACGCATATTTTGATTCGAATTTTCGCTTACCTGTAGCTGTAACCAACAATAAATAACAAAAAAGAGTAAGTTTATGAATCATGAAAGAGAAAACTCTGTTATATGGAAGCGGAAACTCCTGGTAGCGCCCAGTGACTAAATATTTTTTCCATGCTAATGTTGATAAAACAGTATGTGCAAATATCTGATGAAGTCTTCCCTCTTAATAACGATAGAATAGATAAATAACACCAAAAATTAATATAATTATGCATGTTGTGCCATCCACCTCTCAATCTTTGTCCCTCATTCCTCTTGAGCACATTACATAATAACAAAATTTATGTCATATATGACACATATTTACATGCACAGTACTTGAATGGCAAAGATAATGCCCAGGCAGTAAAGAAGGGCGTCACTGAAAATCTTTTGCTGGTCTTAATAATAACCCTGATGGAAAGAAAAGACAAAAAAAACAAGAAAACCGCAACTTCTAACTGTCATGTCTAAAATAATAAGATTCTTGGAAGTTTCTGCCCTTCATCCAGGAAATAGACAAGTAAAAAATGAGCCGAAGTTTCTTCATCGCCAACGAGTTTTCTGTACAGCGTCTAATGCTGTGCGAAACTCTCAGCCACAGCCCATGACACTTTCAACCATTATCCAGTGGTGGCCTGTGTTGTTGGCTAAATTGAACCTTAGATCAAATGAAAACTACGGGGGCAAGTGGGCTGCAATTGGGTATGATTGATTAATGGAGTTGGTTGATCAACATACCAATTTGCAGCACTCTTGGCCTCAGTAGTTTTTTAGATCTGAGGGCCGAGTGAAAACGTGCGGACGGACAGACAAATAGCCATCTCAATAGTTTTCTTTCACAGAAAACCTAAACTAGATATATGTGACACTAAGACCACAATCTCTGTAGAGACAGGAAGACTTTAAAACGTGCCTAGTTTCCTGGAAGTATTCAATTATTGACAAATATGTTATTTTCTTAATAAAATTAAGTTTCATATATACTCAAAAAGTAATTACATACCTAATGTTTCAACTCGCTCGGCAGCTTAAATTTTGAAATTCGCAGTAGCACTTCTAATGTTCTAGTGCAGGTGACTGGCCCCGCCCACTTTTAGGGAAGATTATTACTATTAATATTATAAAAATTAGGATCCACCAGCCCAGTGAGTCTAACTGGACTCTTACAGTGCTGGTCTGGAAACGTACGGGAGGAAATTTTTAAAATACACAGCGTATGCATATCTACAGAGTGGAATAGGATGGAATGGTAGTTCATGAATTATAATATATTGATAATAAATGAAGATGATTACGTGATAAATGAGATTGAGAATTTTTTTTTTAAATATGATTGGATTTTTAAAAAAAACTGAATTAGAAAACAAAATTACAGTCAACTATTTCAGTAAAATATAAATATGTAAAATTTTACTAATCAATAAAAAATGACCAGGTTTTAATAATATTTCTGATAATGATGCATGGCCTAAATATCAATTTCTTTGTTTATGGAAATTTAAGCAATCACATAGAATATGGAAATTTAAGCAAAGCAATCACATAGAACTTGCTTTAAGGTTAAAAATGTGTTGTAAACATTGCAACGAGGGATGTCCCATTGTGGAGTTGTCATTAAATACTCGCGTGTTAGGCTCGTATGACCTATTCGTAATCTTGTTAATATCAGTTCGGCTCTTTCTTATTTTGTATTGATGAACTCCACAAGTTATCATTCTGCTTAACCCCACGTAAATATAATTTATTGATGAACGGTTTAATTTGCTTTACTAAAAGGTTCTTATGTGTGTAACTATTTAGAGATTCAGTTGCACTAATTGAGTCAGAGTAGATTACAAATTTGGTATTTGGTTTATTATTTGATGATTTTATCTGATTAACTGCCAATATAATTTATGTTAATTCACCTGTAAAGACAGTCACTTCAATTGGTAATGAATTCTGACTCATTTTGGATGATGACACTGCAGCACAACCAACTCCCAGAAGATTTGGATCCGTCAGTGTATATTGCTTTATGAGGACCTTTATTTCGAATGTCCTAGTGCATACTGTTTATATCGATCTGGAGTATAATCTTTTTTTTTTTAGACAAATGTTGGTTAATACTTGTATTTTTTTCATCTTCCAATGTGGTGGAGAATTTGAGGGTGAGTGCATGTTTACTCTAAAACCATTAGGTTCTAATAATATATTATCTCTTATTGGAAAAGATGGTTCGTGACTAATATTAATAAATAAATATATCTCGCATGTCGAACAGATTTTTCGTGGGGGAATCAGTGGACATTATCTTCAAATGAATGAGGAGTGCTTTAAAGTTAAAAGCACTTCTCATTGGTACAACGTCTCAATGTAAAGATAATGGAGTTCCCCAATTTCACAACATATTGAAGCGTTTGGGGAAGATATAAAGTCTCAAGCCTTAAGTGTGGATAGTCTAATGAATTGAAGGTATTTTGTGATGTTGACCCAGATATTGGACTCCCATAATCCACTTTGGATAAAACTACAGCTTTATATATCATGAGTAATGTTTGCCTTCTAGCTCCGCAAGTAGAATGAGACAACTTCTTATTAAATTTAAGGCACTATTATGTTATGGGAGTCAAAATGACCCCATTTAACTAAAAGAAGAGAACGCCTATCTGATTACCATCCCCTGCCTTCCCTGTAGCTAGCTGAAAGTCAATCATTAAATCTAAGGCGAATTCAAACTCTCTCTATAAAAACTCTCTCTATACAAAAATATAGTCTTTATGTCCCAAAATAACTAACATGAAAAATGAAATAAAATAAATTAAAAAAAAATCCCAAAAGATAATTAAAACACCATTACTCATATTGGATAAAATGAATTAAAGAATCTCAAAAATCATTACAGCATCATTACTGCTTAGCATAACCATATTGGACAGGACTATCCCCACTGTCAAATGACTCTAAGAGTCTTTTTCAATAAATGTCAGATAGACGTCTAGAGAATTCATTATTAGGTAGCAACAATGGAATCTATCCTGAAATAAAAAAAAAACACAATTATGAAACACTAAAATGCTTTAACAAGTGCAATGGATAAATGTCCTATAAATCTTTTCTACGCTTCCTCATTCACAGCATCTAAAATCAATGGAATATGTAAAATTTTTCAAAGTCTTTCTGTCACTGTGCCTTAACTCCATGGATCTCCAAGCACCTCCTATGACCTGGTTTCACACTCAACATCTGTCGTATAATTCCTCCTATTAATTACTACACTAGGGGTTTTATTCCATTCATTTGCTCTAACAGACATATGCACTTACAAATGCTATTGGACATATGAATCCACACACGTTGATAGACGTACGAATGTATGCACGTGAATGCTTTTCTCTTCCAATGTAAGAGCGTTTTCCATTTCACGTGGACTCTCTTGACCTCTGACGTCACCGTCATGTGAGCTTCCCGCTATTCAGGTCATTGTGCGTCCACGGTCTCTCTGGTGTGATTGGGTACGTTTATAAAATTTGTTCTGTGTGTGCGTCTATGGAATTCGCTGTTTTGCACATGTCTCAAACACTAACACTCTAGGTTGGCCTGTTTTCGCCTCCAACTGCCTGTCACTCGCTATCGACCTCGTTTTGATTTTTTAATTATGTATCGTATATGTTTAGTGTTCATTCCCATTACACATACTTTCATGGAAGAATAGGTACAACACAGCTGAAGAGCTAAATTCATTTGTGCCCAATGTCCACGAGCGGGGAAGGAGGGATTCGATTCTGTAATTACTTGGTAAGTATATATATATATATCTAATATTATAATATATATATCATATATATATATATATATATATAGTATATATGTATATGAAACTTAATTTTATTATGAAAATAACATGTTCATATAAGTAATTTACCAAGTAATTACATGGCTGAATCCCATATTGACATGAGGTGGGATGCATGGACATATTCTACTCCAAAACATACAGTAATGGTAATTCATTCGAAATAGAAAAGTAGCTTCTTGTAACCTTACCTGGTGAGAGAACTACTACAGGTAGATACTGCCTCTGGTTAGTGCTCATCTTAACCTGTAGGGCATGGCAGTATAGCCATGGAGCGCCTCTACTTAAGTGGAGTTTCGCAGCATAGTATTCCGATGGCTAGCAAAGCACCAGTGGAAGGTTTGCAGCAAAGGAGTTAACCGATGGTTAGCAAAACTTCAAAAAGTGCCTTGCCCTGGGCCACAGTACCACAATAAAACAACCATACACTGCTATCGCATACACAAAATAAAAAACCACTACACATCCAAGTACACAGTAACCCCAAGCTGCCAAAGACTCGACACCCTATAACTCTTATGCTTTGTTGCCCAACACCATACCAGCCACTGATAACAGACCCAGGGTAATGCAGTTTTCGAACACTGTCTCCACTTCATGTAAATAATGTGTTGCAAATATTGATTTACACTTCCAATATGTAGACTGAAGAATCGTAGTTATGTTTAAAAGCCAAATAGAAAGTGGCGGCTTTTATCTCATGGGCTTTAACTTTAAAAGCAGGTAAAAAGTCTTCCCGAATTCTCGAGTGTGCCTCAGATATGATGAACCTTAAAAAGAACGATAATGTATTCTTATATAATGGTCGGGCAGGATTTTTTTTACTACAGGGGACTCCGATCTTCCTGGTCCTATTATGGTAATACCTAAATGCTTTTTATGGGGCAAAGAACTCTCTCTTTTTCGGGGTAAAGAATCTCTATCAAATTCTTGATGATGCAAGATCAGGGCCAGGGCTTGGAAGGGGTCTCGTTCGTAGCCAGAAAAGCAAGAGTAAATGAGCAGACCGCACACCCTTAAAAGAATACAACTCTCTTATCTATAGCCTATAGCTCGCTGACTTTTGGCCGTAGTCAAAGCAACAACGAAGAGAGTTGTCCTCGTTAAGTATCTACAAGAAATGGAGTGAAGGGACTCAAAAGGTGGGTCCATAAGCCACTCAAGAACTATGTGTCTTTTTCTGCTTAACTGTGTCGAAGGACTTAATTGAACTGCCGATATCCTGATTAGAAGACAGATCCCAGCATGGCTCTGTATCCTTTAACAGTAAAGAAAGTCAAACCTCTGGAAGTCCTTAAAAATAGCAGAAAATCCTCATTACAGTGGTTTTAGTAGAAGAGATGATATGTCTTCTGCACCAGCCATAGAATACTGCCCACTTGGCCTGGTAGACTCTACTGGATGACTGACTCTACACTTTGCAATCACCTCTACAGCTGGTCTTGAAAGTCCTTTGCTCTGATGAGTCTCCTGACAGTCTGAAGCCTGTAAGAGCAAAAACAGATAGTCTTTGGTGGAATCGTCAGAAAGAAATCGTCTGAGAAGACTTGGTCTCTGTGGCAGGATTCTTGGAAAATCTACTAGAAGCCTGAGGAGGTCCGGGAACCACTCCTTTCAGTGCCAGAAAGAAGCTACTATGGTCATTCAAGTATTGCGATGGATCAGAAACTTTTTTAGCAGTTCCCTTACCATACTGAAAGACAGGACAGCATAAAGGTCCATGTTTGACCAGTCCCGGAGCATGGCATCCATTGCCCATGCCAGAGGGTCCAGGGCTGGCAAGCAAAAACAAGAGCCAGACAACAGGCTTAGTTGATGGGGCAAATGCCCATGGGCAAACCCCACCAACCTTCCTTGGATTTCCAGTATGCCTCTTCCCAGGTTTAGAGGAATCTGACATTGACCTTCATCTTGGAGTGTCGGCAGGACGAACAGCCACCTTCTCCACTGACACTGCACTTGCACCTTTTACACTCACTTTGTCCATAAGGACCTTTATTGATGCCCTTAATTGAGCCACAATACTAACAATGAGACCAAATTTCTGGTGAACTCTAGCTTCGAGGCTGGCAATGGTGTCGGGGTCAGAAGCATGGGAGCCAGGTAAAGGAGTAGGTGGAATAGTTGGAGGACTGGTTCAGGGAGAAAAGGCAGTTACTGGAGAAGACAAAACAAGCAAATCAGCTACACCCTTTCCAGTCTTTCTCAAGTTTGTCTACATACATCTTCAACATCTTCCATTTTCCCTAATCCCAGTCCCTTTAATCACAAGTCAAAAGAAATGTTCAAATCTGTCCCCTACAGTGAATACAGATTGTATGTAAACCTTAAGAGGCTTTTGTCAGTCTAGTTTTGGGGCAAAATCGAATACCAGATGCACTAGGGTCAGACATAGTTCGTGAATTGTCGTAATCAGTGAATAAACAGACAAAAAAAAAAAAACCGAAACTATCTATAAATAGTGTGAAGACTCCAAAAGTAGGAATATTTCACCAAAATGGAGATACAGTACAACCATCCAGCGACAAAAATTCAAAACCAAGCTGCTTAATACCACTGAAGTTCAGTTGTTAACCGTAAAAAAACGAACTGAGCTCTTCAGCTGTGTTGTACGTAGCATCCTAGCCTTCCATGAAAGTGGGTGGGCCTAGTCACCTACACTACAACAATAGAAGCGCTACAGCGAATTTCACAATTTAAGCTACCACGCAAGTTGAAACATTAGCAATGTAATTACCTGTTAAGTCACTTATATGAAAATTCAGAATAAATATAGATCCACTATCACAATACAGTTTACCGATGGCCTTGCATTATACATATCTATTTCCCTTCTTTGACTATGATATATTGAAGAGTCAAATAATCAAAACTTGACAAAACCACCTTATTGTGCGAATTATAAAGTGTTTCCAGCAAGAGATTGGTTGTAATTTAGTCTTGATTTTATTGCAGTTCAAATATGTGTAACTACACTGACTACCCCACCTGATAATGAGTCCCTGACCTCCATTAAGGCAATCAGCCACTTTATTCACATTTAGGGAGGCGAATCACTTCATCAAAAGTTGCATCGTCTGCATATTGTAAAATTATTATTATTATTATTCAAAAGATGAACCGTATTCATATGGATCAAACCCAGTGGCTAGTAACCTGAAATTCAAACTTCGAAAGAATATGGCGTTCGTTAGAAAAGTAACAGAAATTCGGGAAATACAGAAAAAAGAGATTACTTATAAATAAAATTAAATAACCAATTAATAGATAAAAAATGTGAAGGAATTATTAAAATACAAGGAGATGTCTAAGACCACTATCTTAAAAAACACAAGACAAGATCGTGTAGGATCACTAAAAACAACGTCAACAACCACTTGCCTTTGCCTAAAAGATTATAATTGTGTAATTAACATTTTTTCTAGTTATGGAAGTCAAAGGCAAGATTAAAATCAGCTAGAACAAGTATAGACTCTTGTCTTTCAGAAAATTCGCGCTGGGAGTAAATAGTTACATCTGAAATGGCATGATTATATTACAAGTCCTTTGAGATCGCACTACACTATCAATGTATGTTGACAGTGCCCCAGTCATGGGTATTTAATGAACTGGCCAATTGCACTTTAAATTGCACTATGAAAAGTATGTAAGCAGTGTTGCTACATTATTTATTACACGTCATTAAGCAATAAAACATAAACTACGCCGACAATGGTTGGTCACTTATGAAAGTTTTCGACAGCGCTTCGTCAGTGTTACAACACGTTGTCGACATTGCTACATTCAGTCCAATAAACATTTCGATACAGCTTCAGTCAGTATGGTAGTATGAAAAGTATTTCGATAGTGCTTTTCTCAGTATTGTAACAATGAAAATATCTCTGCAGCACTCTATAATTTTTAAAGAAAGAATTCACTCGCTATATAAACAGTACGAGATCGCCAATAACATGCACTTAACTCTTTCTTATGTGAACATGTTTGCATATCAAACCGAATGTTTGAGGTTTCATTGCATACACATGATATAAATGTAAACATATAATTCGTAAAATGATAAAAAAAAGAATCCATATGACACATCGAGCAAGACCCAGAGGAATACACAATATATCAGTAAAAATACGGGGTAGAATATGCAACAAGGGCAAGAATACAAAAACAAAGACGATAGAGAACAAGGGCATGAATACAAAATCATAGAAAATATCAAACAAGGGCAAAAATGCAAAAACAATCTGAAACAAGTGAAAGAATGCACACATAAAGACAAAAGGGCAAAAATGCAAAAACAATCTGAAACAAGTGAAAGAATGCACACATAAAGACAAAATCTAAAAATAAACAAAAGAACACCTAAACAACAACTAAAACTGAAATAGTAAAAAAGCAAAATCAATCCACTTAATGACAAAAATGCGAAAAAAAAAACATTCCATCAAAAGCATCGATTCAAATCCCAAATGCACGCGAGTCCATTTACCGGCAGAGAAAGGCACAGCAAAAGCAAAGACAGAGATCGTCACCGTTCTTTGGTTATAAATAATTATAAAAAAAAAATAAGTAAAGACGTTGGCTAAAAACAACACCCTGATTCCAGAAAGTATCTCATGACCCGTCTTTAGCCGAATCCAGGCGATCAATCACTCAAACAAACCAACTTTATCAACTCACGGGAGAAAAGTATAGATGATCTCGGAAGATTTGTGAAGAGGTTCGGCGAACTTCCCAACAACTTTGCCATAAAAAAACGAGAAAAAAGGGAAGAAAAAGGAAGATAGAAGAATGTGAGTCTCATTCTATGAAAATCTGAGGAGTAAATGGTCCAAGAAAACGAATTTGACACGGGGAGATAGACAGCTTCATGATGAAGATGAAAAAATAATACGTGTCACGAAGAGGTTCACGCAATGTTTCACAGATACCCTAAGAACTTTCAAGAGTAAGAGGTTTAATTAAATGCTATACTGAATAAGATAATGGGAATATCTTTGAATGTTTATTGGGCATAAAATGAAAATCGAAACAACGTAAACGACCGGCTAATGGTATAAACCGAACAGCACCAGTGTCCCATTAAGGTTTCCAAGTAATTATCCGTAAAAGTTGATTCTCTAACAAAAAAAATTTTTCTGTTCTTCTTTTACGAAAACTCACCAAACATATGAAGCGAAGAATTTTCGATTCACTACATTTGTTCATGCGACCGTCTCACTTAAATGTGCGCACTATATTATCAGCTAGCTTTCAATTCACGAGCCGCCGAGTGCAGGTAAAACTCTCGGTCTCATTTTATGTTGTCCGGGCTCGAAAACCCAATAGTCTACTCCCCGGGCGAAACAACTGAAGGGAAAAGCAATTACGGGCATCTTTTATTTCCACTACAGGTAAGACGTTTATTTCTGGAGTGGGATGTGAACAAATTGTAATCCAATACTTATTGGAAGGGAAGCTTTATTTCGTGTTTCCTTTAATGTTAAAACCTCAAAAAAAAGAAAAACAAAAAAGAAAAAAAAACACACTCCTACGCCCAGAGAATAAATGCCAAGTGTTTTCACACACATACACACACACGCACGCGACCTGCGTAGTGAGAGTTACCAAACAACCGGGGTCATGAGAGAGAGAGAGAGAGAGAGAGAGAGAGAGAGAGAGAGAGTTTCATATATAAATATATGTATGTATGTATGTGTATATATATATATATATATATATATATATTATATATATATATATATATATATAATTGCCAAAACTCACAGTTTCTCTCCTCAAACATATAAACATATCAGCTGTAAAAATTTTTCTTCAGCATTATATATATATATATATATATATATATTATATATATATATATATATATGCTGAAGAAAAATTTTTACAGCTGATATGTTTTTATGTTTGAGGAGAGAAACTGTGTGTTTTGGCAATTACTGACACGTAGGTGAAGGGGGGCGGGGTGCAGAATTGGGGAAAGACAATGGAGCGATTGTCTGAGGTATCTGAAAGATGTGTATCGAGGGAAAAGTTAGTTACAATGGGGAAGCTGTAGGCTCTAATAACAGAGAAGCATGTATGGTCAAGGAAAGGAAAACAAAGGGGGTAAAAGGAAATGTTTTCGGGTGAGGCTGAATCTGCACTTGATGGGATTGAAGAATATGAAAAGCACATCGCGCTACGATATTCAAATGCAAAGGAAGGTGACAAAAAGAGAGATAATGCTGTTAGTAAGCATATGATTCCTTAAATACATGGAGATGGGGTGTCACAGAAATGTGTGTGGTTAAAAGAGTTTGATTGTTTCAGAGAAAAAGTCTGATAAATTATGTATCATTACAGAGCAGATAGAAGGGAGGTTAATGGATTCCAGCTGGAATGGAAAGTGTACCTGACAGAAAGGAAAGAGAACAGCATATGAAAGAATGGATGAAATATGGGCAAAAGCTAAAGACACTGTGATGGACAGAGTAAAATCTAAGATTCCCTGGCGGGGCCCTGGAGACAGAAGGAAGTTCTTATGGGTACAAGTAGTGGATGGGAATAAAATGAGAGGTTTGGGTTAGAAACTACTGAGGATGTAAAGAGAGCAATTAAGAGTTTGAAATAATGGTACTCACCATAAACTGGCGGGAATATATGTGATGGGAATGTGCTTGGTCAGCTGACCCGGGTTTGCAAGTTATTTCGGGATAAAGGGAAGAGCACGAAGTAAGATGTAAGAGGAGTGATTTGTCCACCGTTTAGAGGTGAAGTGAAAGAATCTACTCAAAATTACTGGAGCACAGCTCTGTTTAATATACCGGGGAAGGAGTGTGGTAGGATTAGGACTGAGTCAGTAACACACATGACAGAAGGATTGATAGAGCGGAAATAATCGAGTCTGGACGAAGATGAGGGTACGTGGACTAAGTACATACGCGGTAAGGTGTCAAGAACGATTAAATATTTCTAGATGGAAGGAAAGATTGTAAAATATGCAAGTGGAAAAGTAACTTGTTTGCTTCTAGAAAGAGGCCGAAACATGGGTGTTTTATATCTCCCTGACCATCTGAAACTTTTATCGATGGAGTGACTTTCAGATCCCAAGAAATGAAATTAGAAAGGGGTAGTCAGTTGTGGGCTAAGCAAATGAGTCGACAATGCAATGTGCAATGGTTGATGTTTGAAAAGGATACATTCCAAGCCAGGGATGGCACCGAACGACTTCAAAAGACAGTAAAATATTTGACGATGTCTGTGATGTTAAAATTTAAACAATGCATGTGTCAGCAATACACTTTTAGCATCAAAAAAACTTTGTTCATTGCAGCTAAAATTCCATATAGCTCTGCTATACATTCTTCAGCTTCAAATGGGAGTAAATCCATATAATCAAAATCTGTACTATTAACTCCAAACCCGCAGCTAAAGGTGAACTCGAAGCCGTTGTCATGAGAATCTTAAGTTCTCATGCTGTGAAATATGTTTAACTGACCCAAGTTCCCCTGGCCAAAGCTTTTGAATTACAATTATTTCGGAATATTGATATCCAGTATACAGTCCTTTACGCTGAATTTAAAGAGAGGTAAAATGAAAGAAATTAAACAATGGGCAAGCTGAATAATATTCAGAAATCAAACAAATTGAATTCGCATACGAGAGTAAGGTTTTACAGGAGACCAGTTTTGAAAAGAATATCAAGAGTCAGATGGTAGGACAGTCGCAATGGATACCATTGGGGAAATACGGCTTTTTTTTTTTATATGAAAATGGTAAAGTAGAGATCATAGTGGAATTTCCCTTAAAAATACATACACACCGCATATACATGCATACATACATACATACATACACACACACACACACACACACACACACATATATATATATATATATATATATATATATATATATATGTGTGTGTGTGTGTGTGTGTGTTGTGTGTGTGTGTGTGTACAACGAACTTTTACATACAGCACGATTATGATACCTATGCTTCCATTCCGTAATACACGAAAACACAGTCCAGTCCCAATGGAATTTATAAGACTGTTTTTGCTGTGATTCTACTCGAGACGGAAGCCATTACCGTCAGGTATGAGGAAGTGCCGCCATTAATAAAGTCGGAGCAACAAAGAAACTTTGGGACATTTCACTTTGGTAAAGGCCGGGAGTTTTTCTACTTTAATTTCCCCTCTTTTTATTGTGATCGTCGTTACTGTCACATCAATCTTCAATAACAACCCCTTTATCATTTTCACCATCATCATTATCCTTCGTCTCTGCCACAGTGAGAACTTGTATTCTTAATATGATCACTTTCTTAATTACTAACACCATAGGAAACTACAAATTCTGAATCTTTCATGGTAAAGAAGAAAAACTGCAATTCGAAATAGGCACAGGCCGCGCCATATGACGGGGCGTTACACATTTACATATGAAAGGAAACGGTTCAGCAGCAAAACAAAACATATCGATGGAGGAAGAGTGCCAAGTTTCACAGAGAAAGTTCGTTTCATCTTAAAAGGGGAAATTTCAAGCTCAAAGCCTAAACAAGTCATAGATGGCTGTAAACTATTCATTACTAGCCCGAACGAATTGGAGGATCGCTAAAATATGTTATAAATCGTTCATTTCGTTCCATTCAATATCACCTTATCCGAGGTCAATTTTTTATTTTTGTGTACTGACGAATCATTCGCCGATCAATGATTTTGCAGATGATTAAATTTTACATTCCAATTTTTTTCTTAATCTACCTTTTAGCCCTTTCCTGCTGATCACAATTAAACTTGAATCCCCACATCTTCAGCTGTCAACTCTGCTCTGGTAAGTTCATTTAAATGAAAATCATGTGGTTAATGAAAGTTTCCAAAACCCAGTTTCTTACTGTTTTTCTGTCACCTCAAACACCCGCTTCTTCGATGAACTGTTAGTTAAATCTAAGAGAACATCTCGCCTCAATTATTATTTTGGTGCCAGGGTTGCATTCAGCTTGTCCTGGTGAGATGACTTAGTTTAAACTGCTAAATCAAGCTATAAAAAATTGAAAGTATTATTTAGAAGCCATCAATTTTTATCCTCGTCTCTCTCATGAAGCTTTTTTGCTGGACTTATTCATCCCTGTTCGAAGTATGGTTGAATATTTTCTTTGGGGTAATTTCCTCTCAATCTTGGTAAGACTGACTTTAAGTCATTTTAATTGATCGATGATTAAGTTTTGAATTAATGCGAAGTCCTTTTCTCTCAAATGTAAGGTAAGTTAGCTCTTTCCTACAGCTACCAGTTCTGTTACTGTTCCACTAAGCTCAAGGGGTAGTTCCTCCTCCTCTTGGGCGGCATTGTAACACCCGTGAAGACATCCTCCCATTCTCCCCTTCAACGATTGAACTGTTCCCTTCGGGCCTGGGCTGGAAAAAAATCCGTACGCCACCTCTGCCACTTAACTTTTCACTCATAAAAAATTACAAGAATATGATTTTATAAACATTCAACCGCAATCATGAACTATAAGGGTGAATCGCATAGAGGCTTCGAAGTGTAATTTTCTCTTGAAACAAGTCTGAATGAAGAACGGGCCTCTTTCCCGAAATCTCTGACGTCATCATGAATTCGAATAATGATCTCTTCAGTGACCGTCAAGGTGGTACCAATGAAAAAGTAATTTCCAACTCAATTACAAATAATAACAAGTTTAAAATGAGCCCAAGTTTCTTCGACGCATCTGACTTTTCTGTGCAGCGAATAATCAAGGCACCGAAAATAGATCTATCTTTCGGTGGTCTCGGTATGATGCTGTGTGAGCTGCGGCCCATGAAATTCTCAGCCGGCCGGGGTGCCCCGTGTTGTTGCGTTGCCAGATGCATGATCATGGATAACTTTAACCGTACATCAAATAATAACTACTGGAGTTAGAGGGCTGCAATTTAGTATGTTTGATGACCGGAAGGTGGAGGATCAACATACCCATTCGCTGCCCTCTAGCCTCAGTAGTTTTTTAAGATCTGAGGACAGACAAAAAAGTTACGGACGGACAGAGAAATAGCCATCTCAATAATTTCCTTTTACCTTCCTACATTAATGATGTCGATTATATTATCAGTTAACATAGGTTACAGATTTATTGAGTGGGAGAGCAATCCTAAAAATCAATGTCGCCATATTCAGTTCTTTGTTTCCTTGCGCCTTTAGGTTATGGCTCTTGGCTGGACTTCACACCATGTACACTGCTTTCTTTTCCTAGTCATTTATTCAGTGAATACTTATTTTATCCCTTTCTTTTCCTAGTCATTTATTCAATGACTACTTATTTTATCCCTTTCTTTTCCTGGTCATTTATTCAGAGACTACTTATTTTATCCCTTTCTTTTCCTGGTCATTTATTCAATGACTACTTATTTCATCCCTTTTTTTTCCTGGCCATTTATTCAGTGACTATTTATTTTATCCCTTTCTTTTCCTGGTCATTTATTCATTGACTGCTTATTTTATCCCTTTATTTTACTCGGCATTTATTCAGTGACTACTTATTTTATCCCTTTCTTTTCCTGGTCATTTATTCAGTGACTATTTATTTTATCCCTTTCTTTTCCTGGTCATTTATTCAGTGACTACTTATTTTATCCCTTCTTTTCCTGCCATTTATTCCCAGTGGACATTATTTTGGTTTCCATTTCCCTTTTCCTTTGGTCATTTTATTCCAATGACTACTTATTTATCCCTTCTTTTCCTGTCATTTTTCAGTGACTACTTATTTTCATTGACTACTTTTCCTTTCCGGTCATTATTCAATGACTACTTATTTTTCTTTTCCCTTTTCTGGTCATTTATTCAGGTACATTTTATTCATGGAACTACTTTTATTTTACCCTTTATTTTTCACTCGGCATTTTATTCATGGAACTACTTATTTTTAATCCCGTTTCTTTTCCTGGTATTTATTCAATGATACTTATTTTATCCCTTCTTTTTCCTGGTTCATTTATTCAATTGAACTGCTTATTTTGTATCCCTTTCTTTTCCTGGTTATTATTCAGCGACTTTACTTAATTTTATCCCTTAATTTTAATCGGCCAATTTGTTTCAGTGACTTATTTGATTTTATCCACTCCCTTTCCGTGGCATTTATTCAGTTTTGACCTACTATTTTATCACTTCTATTTTGGGTCATTTATTCAGTGGAATATTATTTATACCCTTCCTTTTCCTGGTCATTTCTATTTTCATTGAATACCCTTTATTTTATCCTTTTCTTTCTCCTGTCATTTATTCAATGGAATACTTATTTCATTCCCATCCTTTTTCCTGGTCATTTATTCATGGGCACTAATTTATTTTATACCCTTTCTTTTCGGTCATTTATTCCCCAGTGACATTTTACCTTTTACCACTTTCTTCCTAGTCATTTATACCAGTGGGACTATTTATTTCATCCCTTTCTTTTCCTGGTCATTTATTCAGTAACTACTTATTTTATCCCTTCTTTTCCTGGTCATTTATTCAGTGACTACTTATTTTATCCCTTTCTTTTCCTGGTCATTTATTCAATGACTACTTATTTCATCCCTTTCTTTTCCTGGCCATTTATTCAGTGACTATCTATTTTGTCCCTTTCTTTCCTGGTCATTTATTCAGTGACTACTTATTTTATCCCTTTATTTTACTCGGCATTTATTCAGTGACTACTTATTTTATCCCTTTCTTTTCCTGGTCATTTATTCAATGACTACTTATTTTATCCCTTTCTTTTCCTGGTCATTTATTCAATGACTACTTATTTCATCCCTTTCTTTTCCTAGTCATTTATTTAGTGACTACTTATTTCATCCCTTTATTTTACTTGGCATTTATTCAGTGACTACTTATTTTATCCCTTTCTTTTCCTGGTCATTTATTCAATGACTACTTATTTTATCCCTTTCTTTTCCTGGCCATTTATTCAGTGACTATTTATTTTATCCCTTTCTTTTCCTAGTCATTTATTCAGTGACTACTTATTTCATCCCTTTATTTTACTCGTCATTTATTCAGTGACTACTTATTTTATCCCTTTCTTTTCCTGGTCATTTATTCAGTGACTACTTATTTTATCCCTTTATTTTACTCGTCATTTATTCAGTGGCTACTTATTTTATCTCTTTCTTTTCCTGGTCATTTATTCAGTGACTACTTATTTTATCTCTTTCTTTTCCTAGTAATTTATTCAGTGACTAATTTTATCTGTTAAACAATTTATTCATTCGTTTTTAGTTTGTGAATATCAAACTCCCTTCCGTTTGTTGCTTGAATTTTCTCTTTAAATACTAAAGCATCAGGTCTATAGCAAGTTGCCAGACACAAAGGGCATTTCATCTTGATGCACTATGCACACTGTCGCCATAATAATAATAATAATAATAATAATAATAATAATAATAATAATAATAATAATAATAATAATAATAATAATTATGTGTACTTGTCTATAGGAGCAACTATTAGTAGGTCCCCGGTGAATGTAACCCTTTCCACTCTAAAGCAATGACAAAGAAAGAAATCCACGGAAAACGTATCCCACAAAAACAAGAAAAATACATTCCTAACCTCCGACACCAGCTCTTCTAATTTATATCGAAACGACAAACGTCTGTCAAACTAGTAAACAAATAGAATAACTCAAAACTCCACTTTCTCTGCAAATGGTGATTAGTCGGTATTACGCCACGACTTTTCCTTGCTTTCAATTAATCATTAAACCCTTCCGCTTCCTGTCACAAAACGAAATCACTTCCTCGACCCTTGACAAAGTAAGTCGTTATCCTCAAGTAATCCCGTGCAGTGTGAAGCTTTTCACTTGAATTCATTTCGTCCACGCAATTATCAACAATAATATCATATATCTCTACCGCCTCCCTCGCGCGCGCGCACACACACACACACACACACACACACACAGAAAGAGAGAGAGAGAGAGAGAGAGAGAGAGAGAGGAGAGAGAGAGATTAATAAACACCTTTAATGAAACAAGAATTACCTCCCCGAAGATGAAATTTTCAAGACATCTCATCGCTTACAGGATAATATGATTATTACAATAGAAAGCAGTCCAGTTCCCAGCTACATTAACGTCCTTAATTATATCTAAAGGAGAACTTAATTAATTCAACTGTGTCATTATAAGAAAATCTGCATTCTCATCAACATGCGTAAAAACTTTGCTAAAATATTTGTAAGATGTTAATTAACCACATTGTGGTATTTTGTGTAGGTTGGGAGAAAAATTAGTAACTGGTCGACTCTCATATTGGCTATTCTGGGCAAATAAAAAGATTTACTTTCACATTATTGATCATTTTCAAATAAATTAAAGTTTGCTTAAGGCATTTTAACACTATGAAATACTCAGCAAGTATTTCGTAGTGTTAAAATGCCTTAAGCAAACTTTAATTCATTTGAAAATGATCAATAATGTGAAAGTAAATCTTTGTATTTGCCCAGAATAGCCAATATGAGAGTCGACCAGATACTAATTTTTCTCCCAACCTACATAAAATACCACAGTGTGATTAATCATTTGGACTGTTAACTAGTGGGACGTCATTCCCCTTCAAGAGCTAGCCAATCACCGGCGTGCAGTGGGAGGGGCTTAGCTGCAAACCTAGGTTGGACCCTACTATAGTCATGTATGGGTAGGAGTTCGTCGAGAATGATATCACGAAGTGACATATGCCTGAGAACTAAATGTCATAAAAATGTAATCGCCTACTGAGTCCCTTATTTCCCACAAGACTTGATACTCTCCCAGAAGAGTCGTAACTTTGTCAAGACACTTGTGGTGGCTATACCGCAGAACTACGTCGCGACCAGGAAACGAGGTGGTTGTGGTTGTGTGTGTGTGTGTGTGTGTGTGTGTGTCTACACGAGTTGTCTTCAGCGATATGTGTAATGAGGAAGTATATAAAGATGGTAAGAAAAATCAAATGATAATGTGTATGAAGATTGTAGCAGAGCAATTGTGTGTTCTGAAAATTATACACATGGATAGGTACACTTTAGCAGCTTGGTTGCAAGGTTAATGTACGATCGTGAGGTTCCCAGTAAGAGAACTTCTTTTATCAGTTGTAATACTCATCCAGTATTATTAATGATTACAGTTTAAGTACCTTGTGAAAGTGGTAGCAAAAAGTATTGGAGTATTTCTGTGGCCGTGAATAATTGGGATTAACTCAGAATTCCTCGTTACACCTCCCATACTGCACTGATGTAATATATATAAATATAAATATAAATATATATAGTATATATGATAATATATATATATATATATATATATATATATATATATATATATATATATATATAATATATATATATATATATATATATATATATATATATATATATATATATATATATATATATATATATATATATAGATATATATATATATATATATATATATATATATACATATATATATATATATAATATATATATATTATATATATATATATATATATATTATATATATATATATATCTATATATATATATATATATATATATATATATATATAGATATATATATGTACATTATATATCTTGAGGCAATGACACATTAGTGTCCAGCATCAAATTTAAAGTTGAATGGGAAACAGAAAACAAAATTCCTTTTCTTGATGTTTTAATAATCAGAGATACGACAGAATACAAATTTACCATATACAGAAAACCAACGTTCTCACTTTCATACATTCACTACTTTAGCTATCATGACATTACTATCAAGATAGGTGTAGCTCGTAACTTGTTCTTAAGAGCCTTACAAATTTGTTCCCCAGAATTCCTGGAAGAAGAATTTGAACTAATTCGCAAGCAACTTTCATCTTTAAAATATCCTGACCATATAATTGAGAAAGCAATTCACAAAGCAAACGTAATTTTCTACCGACCCCCTAAAGACAAGACCAGAGATACACCCAACAATAAAATAATATTTCCCCACCTGGACACGATTAAGAGAATAACCAACCCCCTCGGAAAATCGAACCCTTTTGTATTTACTTACCCAAACACCTTAGCCAAATCCCTGATTAACGTCCAACAAAAGACATCTCCAAAGGACTCTGGGGTATACGAAATCCCATGCCAGGACTGTGACCAATCTTACATCGGATTTACAGGTAAATCCCTTCCCCAGAGATTAATACAACACAAACAGTCAGTTAGGTATGGACAACAGAACTCGGCTATTGTCAACCATATAAATGAACATAACCATAGAATAAACTGGAATTTGTCACGTGTAATTTATAGCAGCAACTGCCGGTACAAGAGTCAAATGATGGAATCGGCCTTAATAAAAGAGAGGCAGGTAATGAACATCTCAAAAGGAGCATGGATTTCGGACACGATCGACAACGTCTTCATTCAACCAACCCTTAAGAAGATTAAAGGAAGATTATCAGCGGGGGTGACTTAAAATGGCTTGTTTGTGGATGGACCTCTTGGTATAAATACCACCTTTTCTGTAAACTTTTCTCATTCATCTACCTGAAGAGGGAGACAGCAGTCTCTGAAATATAGTACTTTTTCTCTATATTTTGGTGTTTTTATGGGCTCCTTTTATTAGATGGAATTCTGTTGTTACAGAACATTTTTACCAGTCATTTTCAGCCCATTATGGAATTCAACCGCCTTTCCAGGATTCTTCACTCACTTCCAGAAGTCAAGCCAATTTTTCGCAAGTTTGAGAAAGAACTGATGATCAGACTACACCGGCTGAAAAACCAAAAACACTTTTTAGAAGAATGCCTCAAAGAACAAGTACTACCAAAAATGTACGGATTCGGGAGATGGACTCTGCAATCGGACCCCTTCCCTCTCTCACACAAGATTTTCCTGGAGGAAAGAATCACCGATAAGAAAAACGACATCTTCGTACTACGCAGAGTGATATATGGAACCCAGTCTAATCTTCGCCTCCTCACTACGGACCACATATACAGGTATCTGATTTCATTCTGTTCCGACATTGCTGCCTATAATAGCGTGACTCATTCCAACAGACTTCTACGCAAGTTAAATAACCTAATAGACAATAGTGCATGGAATAATCTTGAGCAACAAGACAAAGTTTTAAACTTATCCAACACCCCCCTTACTGTAAATCAACATTTAGTTTTAAATTTAGGCTTATCCTTTGCCCTTATGCCAGACCGCAAAAACAACCTAGACTTCATAGTGGCTTTTGATAAATTCATATCTGACAAAAACTACAACCGTGAAGAGATATGTTTAAAAGGAGTGTTACTAAATGCTTTAACTGACTTGCATAAGAAATATCCTGTTCCCCGCAGATTCATGATAGCCATCCACTCGCTAAAAAAGTTAGATGTTATAATAAGTAGATCCGACAAAGACGGCAAAATCGTAATAATGGACAAAGACTTCTACCTTGACAAAATCAACCAGCTCCTTAGCGACACAAACACATACGAAAAACTGACGAAAAATCCCCTCCAAAACGTTCCCACAGAATTTATTCGGAAAGTAAGATTAATTGGCAAAGATAAAAAGAGTATTGAACTATTAGAGAAATTTAAAGTAATTAATCCTAAAAATTACCCTATTTTTATGGCCTTCCCAAACTCACCAAAAGACAATCTTCCATTCAGACCCATCGTTTCATGTGCCGGTGCTTTCAATTACAAAATTTCTAAATGGTTAGCTGGCCTCCTTTCCCCTTTTTTAGCACTTTTTCTCCCAGTCACATTAAACATTCGGAAGATTTTTGTCACAAATTCAGAGAAGCACATATACCACTTCACAACATAAAACTTTTAAGCCTGGACGTAGATTCCCTGTTCACTAAAGTACCAGTACAGGACGTTCTTCAGTTTTTAAGGGTAAAATTATCCCCCTATTCAGATCATTTTCAATTGGCGCTTGACAAAATAATAAAGCTAGTTGAATTATGTGCATCTAATAACGTATTTTCATTCGGGGAATCATTCTACAAGCAAAAATTCGGGTGTAGTATGGGTAGTCCTTTAAGTCCTGTTCTAGCCAATCTGTACATGGAATACTTTGAAACTACAGTAATAAATGCAATAAAACCCAAAAACATGCTGTGGATGAGATACGTGGATGATATCCTAACATTTGGGGATAATAGATGGGGCAATTTCAATTAATTCCTCTCGAAATTAAACACATTAGTGCCCAGCATCAAATTTAAAGTTGAATGGGAAACAGACAACAAAATTCCTTTTCTTGATGTTTTAATAATCAGAGATACGACAGAATACAAATTTACCACATACAGAAAACCAACGTTCTCACTTTCATACATTCACTACTTTAGCTATCATGACATTACTATCAAGATAGGTGTAGCTAGTAACTTGTTCTTAAGAGCCTTACGAATTTGTTCCCCAGAATTCCTGGAAAAAGAATTTGAACTAATTCGCAAGCAACTTTCATCTTTAAAATATCCTGACCATATAATTGAGAAAGCAATTCACAAAGCAAACGTAATTTTCTACCGACCCCCTAAAGACAAGACCAGAGATACACCCAACAATAAAATAATAATTCCCCACCTGGACACGATAAGAGAATAACCAACCCCCCTCGGAAAATCGAACCCTTTTGTATTTACTTACCCAAACACCTTAGCCAAATCCCTGATTAACGTCCAACAAAAGACATCTCCAAAGGACTCTGGGGTATACGAAATCCCATGCCAGGACTGTGACCAATCTTACATCAGATTTACAGGTAAATCCCTTCCCCAGAGATTAATACAACACAAACGGTCAGTTAGGTATGGACAACAGAACTCGGCTATTTTCAACCATATAAATGAACATAACCATAGAATAAACTGGAATTTGTCACGTGTAATTTATAGCAGCAACTGCCGGTACAAGAGTCAAATGATGGAATCGGCCTTAATAAAAGAGAGGCAGGTAATGAACATCTCAAAAGGAGCATGGATTTCGGACACGATCGACAACGTCTTCATTCAACCAACCCTTAAGAAGATTAAAGGAAGATTATCAGCGGGGGTGACTTAAAATGGCTTGTTTGTGGATGGACCTCTTGGTATAAATACCACCTTTTCTGTAAACTTTTCTCATTCATCTACCTGAAGAGGGAGACAGCAGTCTCTGAAATATAGTACTTTTTCTCTATATTTTGGTGTTTTGATGGGCTCCTTTTATTAGAGATATATACTATTATATATAGATAGTATATATATATATATCATATATATAAATATATAAGTATATATATAGGTATATATAGTGGATATAGATATATATATGGTAGATATAATATATATACTATATATATATAATAATTATAATAGAGTTATAGATAGATATATATATATATATATAATGCTATAGTATAGATTTCACTATATAGAATATTATAAGCCAGTAATATATATATATATATATATAGAGATATATAAATGAGATAGAATAGTATAGATTATATATATATCATAATATATATTAGATATATATATATTATATATATATATATATATATTTTATATATAGTTTAGATATATATATATATATATATATATCTATATATAATATCTATATAATCGATATATATAATATATATCTATATATTATACCGCTATATAGAATCTATATATATTATATATATTATTCTTATTCTATTATAATATATATAATAGATATATAATATATATAGATATATATTTAATATATATCTATATATATATATATATATATATAGATATATAATATATATATCATATATATATATATAATATAGATATATATATATATTATATAAGATATATATAAATTAATATATTAGATATATATATCTATAATATATATATATAGATAGATATATATCTATATATAGACTATATATATATAATATATATCAGATATATATATATATATATATATCTAATTAATATATATATATATAGATTATATACATATATACTATCATATATATATATCCTATATATAGATATTATCTACTATAGATATATCTATATAGATATATATATATATATATATATATATATATAGATATAATATATATATATATATAGATATAGTCATATATCTATATATACTATGATATAATATATATAGTATATATTATCTATAAATTCTTACGATTTCACGATTGCTCAGGCCTTCAGTAGTTATTAGCACACGTGTATCATAATTTATATAGATAATTGATTGATTGATTGATTGTGAGTTATCTGGCGTCACAACTACCAGGGTCACCGACGCCGAATACTAAATGTGATCTTTTAACTTTTATAATATATTATACAACATTCAAAATAACTTTATCTTTATGAGAGATATATAAATTTGATTTTAAAAAAATAAATTAAATTTCTGATAAAAATATAAATAATATTCCGATAAAAAGAATTGTGATTGATCACACTACAGTAAAACTATTAAAAAAAAAATGTATATACTAAGACAGCACAGCTGTCAGATATATTTGAGAAGACCAGCTTCTTTGATAAAAGAGATAATGTTAATAATACATGCGCTTTCTCCCAACAGTTTTGCCATGCTATAATTACCCCCTGCTCCACTACTATAACCTAAAAAGCGATTCCTAAGTTCCACCAGACTGGGACACTTAACCAGCAAATGCCTAACGGTTAGTGGAACTAAGCAATCGTCACAGAAGGGCTCATTCTCCCCATCCATCAGATAGCCCATGGAGGTTTTTAAACGGCGTATGGCCAATACGTAATCTACACAATACAATCTCCCACTTCCTTGGTATTAGGTCATATTTCCAAGGGTGTGTCTCACTAGTAATTTCTTTCATTTTATTGGGGCCTACTCTGTCCCACTGAAGTACCCATAACTGCTGGATGGATTTCCATATATCATAGAATGTATCTCGATATGGAACAGGGCATTTTCTCGGTACCAAAGTTTGCGCTGCTGATTTGGCTAGCCTGTCTGCCTCTTCGTTTCCCGATATGTTCACATGGGCGGGAACCCAACAAAATGAAACAATGCTGCCTCTATTTTGGTGCAAAAAAATCCATTGCAAGATCTTCAACACCAAGGGATGATCAGTATTAAAGACTTCCAGGGACTGTAGGGCACTTTTGGAGTCACAAAATATTGTATAGCTACAAACTGGGAGTGTTGTAATATGTTCCAGTGCTATTAGGATGCCATACAATTCAGCTGTAAAGTTTGAGGCAACAGAAGGAAGTGCACCTCTTCGGTTAAAAGATTCGCTAAAAACCCCATATCCAACGCCAGCATTGGACTTAGAGCCATCAGTAAATATAAAACTTGTATCTACATGCTCTGATACATGCTCTAAAAATATGGACCTCATTTCCTCATCAGATTTATCCCTCTTTGCTCCACTGAAGTACCTGCAGAATTTCACATCAGGTAACCTTCAGACAGGAGTACTGGGATACACAAAGGGGACAATGGGAAATTTTTTAATATTTGTATCCTCTAAAATATTTTTAATTCTATAGCTAAAAGGAGTGGGATACCTTGGATGACTTTCATAAAAACCGTTAAAAATATTTCTATTTGCCACAGCAAATGCCAGAGATTTGGGGAGTCTTTGCACTCTAAACCAGTACCGAAGTAATGATGACTGGCGATAGAGTTCAAGGGGCATCTCTCCTGCATCAACTAGCATACTAGGTATTGGTGACGACCGGAAAGCTCCTGTGGCTATACGAATACCTGAATGATGCACTGAATCTAAAATTCTCAAGTTAGATGAGGAGGCTGAAGAATAAACTTCACAACCATATGACAGCTTTGACAACATTAGGGATTTATGAAGCTTTAGTAACAAATTTCTATCAGCTCCCCAACTGGTGTGAGAAAGCACTTTCAAGATGTGTAGAGCTTCTAGGCTCTTTGCTTTTATATGTTTAATATGGGGGACCCAAGTCAATCTACTGTCAAAAACTAGGCCTAAGAAGTGTGCTTGTTCTACACATGGGATCTACGGCCATACAAATAGAGGTCTGGATCAGGATGCACTCCCCTGATCCGACAGAAGTGGACAGCAGTAGTCTTGCTTACAGAGATTTTAAAACCCTGTTTCTCAGCCCAACTTACTATTTTATTTATTGTTAATTGTAGCTTTCTTTCTGCTACAGTCATCCGGGTGGCAGCAAAGGATATTGACAAGTCATCCACAAACAGTGTCTTAAAAACCTCTCTTGGAATGACAGCTGCAACACTGTTTATGGCCAGAGCAAAAAGTGTTACACTGAGAACACTACCCTGGGGAACACCTTCTTCTTGGCACTTTTTCTTTGATAAAGTACTGCCAACTTTAACTTTAAAATACCTACGATGTAAAAAGGATTTCACAAATAAAGGTAATTTGCCTCGTAGACCACTACTATGCATAGTCTTCAGAATCCCATGTCTCCAAGCAGTGTCATATGCCTTTTCTATATCAAAAAACACTGTCACATGGTGTTGCTTGGAGGCAAAGGCTTCACAGACAGAGGCTTCGAGTTGCAGTAAGATGTCCAGGGTGGAGTGCATTTTTCGAAAACCACACTGAGAGGGCGTTAGAATATTGTTGTGCTCTAGATACCACATCAGTCTTACATTTACCATTTTTTCCATCAATTTACATAAACAACATGTTAAAGCAATGGGGCGGTAACTTGCTGCACAGAGAGGATCTTTTCCAGGCTTAAGGAATGGTAACATGGTAGCTAATTCCCATATGCTAGGGTAGCTGCTTTCATCCCATATTCTATTGATAATACTTATTGTAAAAAGTTTTGTGTTCTTTGAAATGTGTTTAAACATTTCATAAGGAATCTCATCTGGACCAGGGGCAGTGTTCTTGCTCCTAGCTAAAGCAGAGTCAAATTCCCTTTCAGAAAACGGCATATTATATGATTCAGCTTTGTTTGATGAAAAGTCAAGTACCTGTTGTTCTTCCATCATTCTGAAATGATGTCCTGGGGAACTATCTGATTTTTCAGAGACTCGAGCAAAGTGTTCAGAAAACATATCACTAATTTCTGTGGCATCAGTAACATGATTATTATTCAATTTAAGTACTGGAGGAGGATTGGGTGTAAATTTACCCTGAATTTTTCTTATTTTCTTCCAAATGCTACAGAGTGGTGTTCTGCTGTTAATAGAGGATACATATCCGGCCCATGCTTGTCTTCTGGCAGCTTTCATGGCTTTTCGAAATCGTGCCCTACACTGTTTGTAAATTATGACATTGTCCAAGGTGCGATGTCTACGGCACCTGGTCAATGATGACCTGGTAGCTCGGTGTAACAACCTTAGGTCTTCTGACCACCATGGTACTGGCCGTCTCCTGAATAGTCCTTTAGTTCGAGGAATTGAGTTTAGACCTGCAGTATGTAATGTTCCATTGAGTAGATCAATGGCATCATCTAGACATGGGAAATCTTTTGCATCCCCCTCCAACTCACTCAAATCTTTGAATTTTCTCCAATTTGCTTTCTCCAAGCACCACCGTGGTGATCTCGGGATAGGTGGACCATCATTGGTGTCGATCACAATTGGAGAATGGTCACTGGTATGCCAGTCATCACTTGTTCTCCAACTAAAATCAACACTGCAGTTGGAGCTACATATTGAAAGGTCGATGCAGGAGACGGTGCCTGTCTGAATGTGGTAATGAGTAGGTTCTCCAGTATTAAGAAGACCTATATCTTCAGTTTCTATTAAAGATGCCATCATATTCCCTTTTTGATTTGATGTTACATCTCCCCAAAATGGATGTCTACTATTGAAGTCACCAAGTAGAAGAAATGGCTCTGGTAGTTGCTCCATCAAGTATATCAAGTTCTCTTGGGAGACATGGCTATTGGGTGGAATGTAAAGGGAACATAAAGTATATTTCCTTCTTAAATCAATTCTTACAGCCACAGCTTGAAGTGGAGTATTTAGTTTCACTTGGTAGTGTGGCACATCTCGACGGATGTAGATGAGGGATCCACCATGATTTCCCACCTCTAAATCAAATTTAGTTCTATAGTGAACATATTCCCTAGGACAAGGTGTATATTCACCTAGCATGGTCTCCTGCAAACATAACCCTACAGGGGAGTGCTCATAGATCAAAAGCTTGACTTCCTCATACTTTGCTCGCAGTCCCTGACAATTCCATTGAATAATGGAAGTGAATTTATTTATGTTTGGGACCAATATTATGGTTCCTTTTGACAAGATTGGGAGAGCTCTTTTTCTACTAGGGGGAGGCATTTTAATGGAAGGCTTTGTTGGCCTCTTGGGTGGAGTTGCCTTCATAGAGCCAACATCTTTTCCTTCAGTGTCCTTGACACTGAAGGGTTTTTTAGTTTCTTTACTCTCCATCTCTGTCGAGGCGGAGAAAGCAGAGGTGTTCTCTAAAGAGACCACCTCGAGAGTGTTTGTATTGCTGGCAGTAGCCAGCTCTGCCTCTAATGAGGCAGAAGTACCAGCGAGGACTGGCACCAGGGGACCAGCATCTGCTGGTTTGTCCTCCAAAGAGGAATTGGCACCAACAGAAGCTGGCACCAGACCAGCAACCACTGGCCTTGCCTCCGATGAGGCAGATGGTGGAGGGTGTATCTCAACTGGCACTTCAATTTTTTCCAATTCCATACTAGGGCCTTTCTTGTTGGTTCTAGTGAACCTTGTCTTTACTTTCTCATCATCAATTGACTCTAATGATTCAGTTAGCTGTCTCTTTAATGATTCTTTATTTGATTCTACATTTGTGCTCCTAACTTGGGTTTTTTTATTTGTCTCTTTCTTTTGGTTTCTTAATTTTGCTACTACAGTAGCAAAACTTAGACCGGGTCTTACAATCTTTGCTTTGGCTCTCTCTCGTGCTTCCTTAAATGTTGTTCTTTCTATTACTCTAATGGCTTGGATTTCCTTTTCTAGTAAATATATATCACACTGCTGAAACGATGATGCATGTCCCTCACCACAGTGAACACATTTAGGTTCCCTGGTGCACATACCCTGCTCATCCTCTCCACAGTTGACACAGACTGCAGGATTTTCTTGCAATTTGGATCGGCATGATTGTAGGGTGTGTCCAAAATGCTGGCAATGGAAACACCTTCTGGGTCTCGGGATGTACTGCTTTACCTTAAACCTATACCAGGCTGCAAAGACACATTCCGGAAGTCTTAAGGTGTCAAAAATTAATATTAAGGTAGGCTGAGGTATTCTGCTATTATCAACCTTCTTTGTCATCCTGTCCACCTTTATTACACCCTGGTCTTTTAATTCTGTTAAAAGTCTCTCCTCAGAGAAAGCCATCAACTGAGGGGCATAAATCAAGCCCTTGCTGGAGTTTCAGGCTGGATGTGGGGAGTACACTCAAACCGTAACTCCCGCAAGGTCTGACAATCCCATCAACTTGATACTTTCCTCTGGGGAGATGCTTTCTACAAGGAGCATGTTTCCATTCTGCGGCGTTATTTTTGGCTGTCTACCACAACATTTCACGATTTCCCTATGCACTTGAAAAATATCTATATTGTCACCTTCTAGCTTCAAATTAAGGTATTTATTAAAGGAATTGGGTACAAAGACCCCAGGAGCTATTTCATATTTATTATTTTTCTTCATGGCAAATGGTTCCAGTGTGACAATACTGGAACCAGATGCTTTTTGTTTAGTTTTCCTGGCTGTATTATATTTACTCGCATTGCTTTGGGTCGTCAACTGTGTCCGTCTGTCATTCGGCCCAGGGATACTACACTGATCCTGGGGACCGACCATGGAAAATTGATGTTTGGGTTCCGAGGACAAGTCCTTTGATGAAAGCATAGGGTCGTCAACAGAAATAGGGGGGGTTGCCATAAAACGTAAAATACATAGTTCATCCAGATATTCCCCATACCCACCATGGAGTCACACTTAGAGGACGGGTCATCCCTTTTATTAGGGTCGTCCTAGGGATAATTACTGGATATACACCCTATCCCCAGTGCTAAGGCGTCATGATGTCCATCGAGATCAGACCCGGCATTGAGGATAGGGTTTGACATTAAACTTTCCCCTCGCTCGACCACGACAGGTAGTACTAGAGTTCTACGGGTGAGGTGGCATGCCGTCCATCCTCACCCTCCTTCAAATCCCAAGATTTAGACTAAATCATGTTCAAAACCAAGCCAATAGTCGTCATCATAGAATCCATACCTTATAGGGGGAGGAAGGCAGAAAGATGAAATGTTTTTAGTAGAAGAAAAAGGGCTGACTTATTTCGTTGGATCAAAAGCTGGGCACCAAGGCCCAGCGAGAGAGCAGTTCCCACCAGGCATCAGGGCCCAGCTGCTGAACCCTAAGGCCCCCATCCTCGGCAAGGCTTCAGCATCTGGGGGGATTTATATAGATAAAAGGAAGGGAATTTGGAGGTCGCCAGCCGGCATACAGACACTAAATACCGGCAATAAATGTATTTAACAATTACTTGGTACAACTGTAGTTACAAAGGAGAGCACAACAGATAGGATATAAAATATAATTATAATTATAGGTTAACTGTGGTTAACTGCTGAAGCTTGAAGCTGCAAGGGGCTTCTCTGAAGTGGAATGTATACTACAGTTCGGTTCATTACCAGATTACGTGGAATTTCAGCAAAAGTACTCTCATCCCCTGAAAGGGAAATTTACACAGTTAAACACTAGTTAATATGCACAGATACGCTAATCCACTTAACCATTCACTTACACTGCACTATTTCACTTATACAGATATTTCTACTAATGGACGCAGCAATAAGTCTTATAGGAATTACACATGGCAACAGCTATATCTACAAACGGTTAGCACTTAGACATTATGAAGAGAGGCTACTCTCAAGCAAGGGGAAACAGTCTTAAGCCAGGCCCGACATGAGGGCACGCCGGAGGGTAGGAGAGGGAGAGGAACAAAGGATCGGTGAATAGGATTTCTTTCTGTACGGATAGTAGGGAAGGATGGGATGTTATCCTGGGGAAGGAGGAAGGATAGGTTAGGGTACGAGGTTCTCATGCAACAGACACTTACCTTTTAAGGGAGAGACAGTTGCCTCACGGAACGGTCAGACAGAGGACAGCACGTCCACCTCCTAAGACTATCAATCAGTGAAGAAACGGCCACCCACGCCTCGGTTTCCTCCCTCTCATCCTTCGAAAGTGGGAGGTTTACTTCCTTGCAGGGTTTTCTACTGGTCAGCGACCTTTGGTCTCTTTTGTTTTAGGCCTAGACTTGCATCACGATTCCCCATTTGGAGGGTGCCAACTTGGCGCTGTCGTCTTGCGGTGGCATCTGAAAGTAAGAGACCTCGGGGAGGAGACTGCAGTAGGATAGGCGGGTGTGTGGCGAGGCTCTGGGTAGGGGCAACCAAGCTGCATTCGTTCAAGTTCCCAGGCTGCTTCTCTCATATGAGAGGATAAAATGGCGGAGAGGCTGTCACGATAGACTATATATATATATATATATATATATATATATATATATATATATATATATATATATATATATATACATACATATATTGTCACTCGTGAAATCCATTCCGCCATTTTGTGCCTCATATAAGAGGCTGGGGAAAGGAAAAATTCAAAATGCCACAAACTTAGGGGTCCTACCCAGACCCTCACCACATACACCCCTAGACCAGCCTACTCCCCCGAGGTCTCTTACTTCCAGATGCCACTGCAGGACAACAGCACTGAAAGTAAGAGACCTCGGGGAGGAGACTGCTGTAGGATAGGCGGGTGTGTTGGCGAGGCTCTGGGTAGGGGCAACCAAGCTGCATTCGTTCAAGTTCCAGGCTGCTTTCTCTCATATGAGAGGATAAAATGGCGGAAAGGCTGTCACGATAGACTATATATATATATATATATATATATATATATATATATATATATATATATATATATATACACATACATATATTGTCACTCGTGAAATCCATTCCGCCATTTTGTGCCTCATATAAGAGGCTGGGAAAGGAAAAATTCAAAATGCCACAAACTTAGGGGTCCTACCCAGACCCTCACCACATACACCCCTAGACCAGCCTACTCCCCCGAGGTCTCTTACTTCCAGATGCCACTGCAGGACAACAGCACCAACTTTGCAGCCCCCATATGGGGAATTGTGATGCAAATCTAGGCCCAAGACAAAAGGGACTCATTGTCGGTGACCAATAGAAAAACCTCCAAGGAAGTAACCCCACTTTCAAAAGATTTGAGGGGTAGCTGGTCACAAGCGTGGGTGCCGGGCCTTCACGTACCAAGAGTCATCCTGAACAGACGTAGATGTCCGTGCTCTGTCTGAAGAGACAACCACCGGTCAAAGAATAAAACAACCTGAATTTTCCAACATCAGAAATCATGCTTTTAATTGCAAAATTGAAGTACAAAAAGAACAGTTTTCCATAACAGACCATGTCAAACATCCTGACCATTTAACCACCCTTGAGTCTTTATATATCAAGAGGCTTGTTCCCTCTCTTAACAATAACACGTCCTCAGCAAATCTGTACCTGGCATAGTTGAAGTCGTTACTTTTATCTTGTCTTAGTTCATTCCATCTTCTCTCCTCACAATGAACGGTTGGTGTTTAAGCAGTCTCTTTTAACCTGTTTTTTTCATTTTTACTTTGTTCTTTTATGTAATTTTAAGACTATTTTTAATATATGTGAATTCCTGTTTTTTACACTTTTATTGTTTATTATTTATAAATGTGTCTTTATCTTTCACAGGCTGATGATGCACAGAGAATTTCATGTGCGAAACGTTTCTTAGAATAAATTTATGTTTTAATCGTTGTATCATAGACATCCCTTGGAGGCTTTATATATATATATATATATATATATATAATATATATATATATATATATATATATATATATATATATACATACACATATATTCACTGTTGGTTCTGGAGATGATTTTCTTATTCATATTTTGAATATTTAAATACATTTTCCTACAGGTATACTTCTATATAATATTCAAACCCGAAAACTTTCTTCGTCAAGTGCAATTTTGTAAAGATTGTATGATATAAATTACTTGGACAAGCAATCTATATTTACAGGCTGTAAACGTTTTAGCAAAAATTAAATGACAACACTTGAATTGTAGAATCCTATTGGTCGTTTTGATTCTCTCTCGATCCAGTCGCATACCAACTAAGATATATATTCACTCTTTTAAGTCTGAATGTGGGAGTTAGAGTGAAGGGAACATGCCTGGGTTTTGTTCACATAAATTCTGTAGTTCTTTGAATGTTTACGCGCTGCCTTTTTCCTGATGCAGCTGATTGCCTGCCACCACTTTTTGCAGGAGGCAGAAGTGGTCATCTTTATGTGTTATTTCCATGGCCCCTATCAGTACCTGGAGTGAGGGCTTATGGTTATGAGTATCAATATAATGTTGAGAAATAGTAAATAACGACCTGGTTGCAATGACCTTGTAGCCGCCTCTGCAAGGTGGTGATAGTGATCCAATCGGAGTAGTGCCATTTGAATCTATATACTACATTGGTGAAGGGAGGCTTTGTTCATAACTACGGCGATGACTATATCCACGTGGCAGTAGATCTGTAAGGATGTTCGACAGTCTGTCAGTTTGTGGTTTCCTCTTTTGTTGTTAAGGATGATATTTGTCTTCATGCTCAGGCGTTGTATCCGGGGTTCTGGATCAAACTTCTTACAGATACAACTTTCTGCAAGGTTATACTATATCCCTCAGTTATGAAAAGGCTTCAGATACCATTTAGTTCTTAATTCACAACGTTCTTTTCGCTTAGACAGTGACGACAATGCTCATCTACGCGTCGGGAGCTGTCAACTAGAAACATCAAATGGAATATATG
The DNA here is from genome assembly GCF_015104395.2 of Macrobrachium nipponense. NCBI lineage: Eukaryota > Metazoa > Arthropoda > Malacostraca > Decapoda > Palaemonidae > Macrobrachium > Macrobrachium nipponense. Next base: position 37,376,323 of record NC_087200.1, read on the forward strand.
AATAACATTTCCTTATTCCTAATAACAGCTGCTGAAAAAAAAAATCAGAAATATATTGTCAGATCCTAATAGTATAAAGTCATATGCCCCTGCATAAAACTCAGGAACGCTGTTACCATCAACTTGAAGGGCTACTCCAGGAACCCCCAAAAAAGAGGACGAACCACGAGGGAGGCCTTTAGGGAAAAGTTGAACGTAGAGGCAATGAAGCCAGCAGGCAGCTCCTACAACAGTTAGTACTTCAACTACCAAAGTTCTACATAAGAACTTTATAGTTAAATGAAAGGTTAACTATGCCTTCGATCATTTAAAAATCTTGAATCATCTAATAATAATTCTTTTTCATCGGATTTTACAACCGTCCTATCTTTATTACTTATCTATAGATTATCTTATCCGGTTCCGTGCCTCCCCATTTCTTCTTCGCTTCCTTCTTTCTTTTGTTGAATGCTATACTTCCTCGTTAAACCAAGTGTTCTTTTCCCATATGTTCCCCACGGCTTTCTCCTTAGACGTCTTGACCGTGCTGTATCATGATTTCCACTGTCTGATTCCACCACTCATTGACGTCGCTCGAGAGATGAATAACATCAATGAATGGTGAAAACTGACACGCGTAAGGACTCCAAAGTATTCAAGCATAAAATTGCAACGTATATAGATATTAAATTGACTAAAAACAAAAATTGTCATTTACGAAATTTTCTGCTTTCATCAATGCCATAATCATCATCATCTCATCATCATCATCATCATCATCTTGAAGACTCAACAAAACTCAACCAAATTCTCTCCAGGGGCCCAGGTTCAAGTTTGGCACCATTCAGAATACTGTGATTTCAAAGTATATAAATAGAAATATCACCAATTCTATACAAATAAATTTAACATACAATTTAGATCAAGAAGAGATGTAACCACATTCTGGTATAGAATCAGTATGTTAAGTGCAAAGTTCACTTAAATGTTTGACCATGAAATGGAAGATTAAAAGAACGAAAACGGTATAGTGGGATATCACTGATTTCAAACGTTAAAGTTTACAGAAAAGATTTGTCATTTTAATAATTCTACAATAATAGAGTGTTCAAAAATTACCGATACTTACGAACATCAATTTGGATTAAGTATTATTTTTCACTTTCGCATCCACTGGATAACTATAAACCCATAAAAAGTGTATATGAAAGGAGATTTTTTTTTTTTGCGAGTGTAAAAAACTGAAAAAAATACTGACGAACCGTCCGAGAAAACGAAATTTCTAAAAATAAAGATTAAAACACAATACAATTGTTTCACAAACAAAATGAGAAAAATAATATTGTAATTGTCCTTCACTCATCTTTAAAATGCGATTTACCAACAATTTCTTAGATAATTTACAGGTCGTGGTCAGATCCAACTAAATTAAGAAAAAATGCAATTCAAAATGTGAAATAATTTATCTCTCCTCCCAGTGGTTAGCGAGATACATTAATAACATCGAGCTCTTTTGAAATACAGTCATGTTCAAACAAAGCACTTACATGCTCTAATAATTTAAGCCACTGGCGCTAGAATTAGTACCTCGAATTATTGCACATTTGTTAGTACAATTTCTGAGTCTGCTAAAATATTTCATTTCATATTTATGTCAGCTGTATGCTGTAATAGATACAGACTTATAAGCCAAAATCGTACCCAATTTTACACTCATTTCAATAAATTAGTATCCCTAACATGGATTATACAAAAAATATATTTTCATCAGATATAGAGAATTAATCAAATCACCTGAAAAAATTAAGCAGAAACAAGAGATTTAAAAAAAAATTCATACGCCTCATAGATAAAAGAATGAATTAAAATACCAGAGACACCCGAAACACGAGTGAATCATTTACTGGCCTGTGAAACCAGCTTGCCAAACACTCCTCCCACTCTGAAAGCCTTTGCTTATGCGTTAGCAAATGCGTCAGCAATGTTCCCAGTTTGTACAGCTCCCGGTTTGTATATCTCCCGACAGCGAGATGTCAGCCCGGCGGACCCATAATCTGAAGGGGGGGAGGGGGGGGAGAAATATAAAACGCTACCTGCAACAATGAACGATAAGGAAGTCATTTCACCGAGAGCCCAACTCATGAAGAAGCCGCCGACGTTAACCGAATGAAGAAGGCTAAAAACGAGAAAAGAACCAAAAACGAGGAACCTGGCCCTAATATCATGCCTAAAGCAGCCCATTCCGGCAGAGATAGAAGGGCCAAGTTACTCCATTAGCATCGTTATTTTCCTCAGTTAAACGGAGTCCCAATTACTCCAGGGGCCCCTTCCATCTTCGGTTTAATGTTTATGAAAAGTGTCGGGGGAAGGTTATAGCGGCACCCCACAATCTCCATTCCTCATGACTCCACTGCTGGCGAGAGTAAGAAAGCAAGCAGACTGCTCTTTATGATTTACGCTATCGATTGGTGTTACTGTATAATGCTGTGCTGTACCAGTATGAAAAGCATGTGTGGGAAAACTACATACGCACAATGCCAAAAAAAAAAAAAAAAAAAAAAAAAAAAAATATATATATAATTATATATATATATATATATTATATATATATATATATATATATATATATATATATATATATAGACATACGCACACACACACACACACACACACACACACACATATATATATATATATATATATATATATATATATATATATATATATATATATTAGACTGGGGAAGGCGGCGCAAGCAAGCCAAAGTATATATCAGAACAAGGCGACAAGAAGATTGCCGGTTATCTATGGGTGACATTTGTTAGCCAACGCGTTTCGTAACGACGTCGTTACATCTCCAAGGCTAATAGAGAAAAACAAACAAATAAAAAAGACATTGAATAAAACTAATGACTATAAGAGTCGTAACAAACTAAAAATATACATTAAAACAAGACAATTCCAACTAAGCGCCTCCTACACTCAAAGTTGAATACGGAATGACGTGAAAGGGAAAGGAAGCACGAAGAAAACATTTCAAGATATATAGGTACAATTGGACGGACGCAAGAGAAGGTGTGCCAGTTCAATTTGGGAACTAGCTGCTTAATAAATAAAGATTCTAAAATGGGTAGTTTGTGTAAACAGTCAGTTTGGCCCAAAACAGAGAAATCAGTATAGTAATTGATATTCGTATTACAAATTTTTGAGTGATTTCTAATATTAGAAAATTCTGGGTTGGAAAATCTGTAGCCTGTACTATGACTAACACCTTCATGAGAATCAGCTCTGACCTTAAGGGATCGTTTTGTTGATAAATTAACGTAACGTCAGGTTTTATTTGTTTTAGTTTATTACTTTTAGGTTCTTCGTTCCATATATTTTGCCATTTATTTACAAGGATTGTTTCCATATATGCTACATAGTCACTAATAGGGATGTTTATTTTGTTCTCATCATGAGGACTGCTTCCTTGGCTACTTTATCACCCTCTTCGTTTCCCTTTATCCCGACATGGGCAGGGATCCAACATATTTCAATTTTTTTTTCCTTATATAATTTATGGAGTAAAAACTTAATCTCTTGCACAATATTATTTTTGGGATTATAACTTTTAATGGCTTCTATAGCGCTTCTAGAGTCGCTATAAATCACAAAATTGTTAAAAAAGTGTTCTTTGATTATTTTTATGGCCAATGTTATTGCACATAACTCTGCTGTAAATATTGAGGAATTATTGGGAAGAGAGGACTGGTATGTTTTATCCTGGGACACTGCAGTATATCTGATTTGGATCCATCGGTATATATTGCATAATGTGGACCTTTTTGGCTTATGTGCTCTATTGTATGTTGTTTATGATGTTCTGGGGTGTAGGGATACTTTTTTGATAGATGTTTTAATTTTGTGCAAAATTTTATTTTGTTCATATTCCAAGGAGGAGGTAATTTTACTGTTGGAGGTAGTTGGATATTTATACACAGTGACTTAAACAATATCCTTGATCTAATTGGAAAAGGTGGTGAATGATTGTTAATAAATACATCCCTTAGTTCAAATAATTTTTTTGGTTGGTGAATCACTTGACTGAATTCTTAGGGCACTTTTCATCGTTCCTAACTCTCTATGGAGAGAGAGAGGTAGTTCACCACATTCAGCCTGCAAAGAAGAGGTGGGTGATGATTTAAAAGCTCCTGAACATATTCTAAGGCCCTCATTATGAACTGGGTCTAACATTTTCAGTACTGCTTTTGAAGCTGAGCCGTATGTTTCGCTTCCGTAGACAAAAGTTGGCAGTTTGGCCAATTTGTATACTTTGATTTCTGATTTTCAAATCTATTTCCTCACCTTTCTTCCATCTTTTATTTTCATAAAATATGACTGCTTGAGTCTTATGTATGGACGACCTAAATCCTACAGATGAGGTTCATTCATCTATTTTTATTATAGATTTGTCAATGATGCGCTCTGCATGTTTAATGCGAGATGCTGAATAATATATGGCAAAATCATCCATATAAAGGTTGCTTTTAATTCCAGTGGGTAGATTTTTACTGATTTCATTAATTGCTAAAGTAAACAGTATGCCACTAAGGACGCTTCCTTGTGGAACATCATTTTCAAGTGGGAATGTCCTGGACAAAGCATCATCAATTCTCACCTGAAAACTTTGATTTGTCAGAAAACTATGGATGAACATAGGCAAATGTCCACAGACGTTGTTGTTATGTAAAGTTTTTAATATAGGATACTTCCATGTAGTATCATAAGCCTTTTCAATGTCAAAAAAGACTGCTACAGTTATTTGTTTTCGTTCGAATCCTCTACGTATATGGTCTTCTAGGATAGAGAGAGAATCTAATGTAGACCTGTTACACTGTGACCCGAATTGAGTGGAAGTTAAAATTTTATTTTCTCGAATGTGCCATGTTAGTCAAGCATTTACCATATTTCCAAGTAATTTGCATAAGCAACTTTTTAAAGATATTGGTCTGTAATTATTTACATTACTTGGTCCTTTCCAGGTTTGGGGATAGGAATTATTATACCTTTACGCCATCCACCAGGAAATAAATTCTGAAGCCATAAATTATTATAAAATTGTAATAAGTATGACTTTTCCAAAGGTGCTAAGTGGTCAATCATCTCAAAAGAAATATTGTCACCTGCAGGAGCAGATTTATTGCTGTTCGAGAGAGAATATTCCAACTCTTCCATTTAAATTTTCTATTATAATATATATCTCATAGTGTTTTGAAATTTATTGTTATTAGTTCTTCATTAGTTTTCTTTGTGCAGAAGTGTTCATCTAAATCTTTATTGCTACATACATTTGCTAAGTTTTCTCTTATTATATTACTTATTTCTTTTGGATCAAGTATTCTTTTTCCATCTTTCAATATGGCACATTAAGGTGGCTTAACATGGGTAACATTTATTTTCCTGAATTTTTCCCACATTTTTTGTATGGAGTATTATTTGAGATCTGATACATGTTTCCTCCATGAAATGATTTTTCCTTGAATTACTTCCTTTTTTAAATTTTGCAGATATTTTGTTGTACATGGGTTTTAATTAATGTATCAATTTCTGGTAATAATATAGTCATTTTTTTGTAAGGTTCCTTCTAATATTGGTAATGTTTTATTTATTTTACAGAACTTTCTATTTAGATTATCTAGTCATCTCCCTATTGAGGGTTTTATAATAATTAACTCTGTTAGTTTATCAGACGACCATGGGACTTTGTGTTTTGTTGGATGGGGCTTTGACTTTGGTATTGCTTGATCAACAGCCTTTTTAATGAAATCAACAAGAATGGTTGGATATTTCTTGTGTGCATTTCATATTTCTCCCAGTCTGCTTTATAAATGTTATAATGAGGAACATGTTTTGCAGGATTATTATGTAATAAAGAAATTAATATTGGGAAATTATCACTGATGTGCAAGTCATCAACTATATTCCAAACTATTCTGTCAATTATATTTGTTATACATAAGAATTAGGTCTATTGAAGAAAATGTTCCATGTGTTTTCGAAAAATGTGCTAATTTTGTCATCACTTATACAGTGCATGTCGTTTGACTCCACGAACTCTTCAATTTTACTCCCTGCTCTATTTGAGATTGTATAGTTACAGTCCCATATCGGGTTGTGAGCATTAAAATTTCCTACTATTAATGTAGGTTCTCTGGCACTGCCAAACAAATCCTTAAGTTTATCTATGTCGTAATTTTTGATAGGTTGGTTGTATATATTAGAAATTACATAATTATAGTTTTTTTATTCGTATTTTGAAACTTGATATTTGCAAGTCAGCAAAGTTTACAGGTACTCTGTCATAACATACTTTGTTACATACATATATAGCAGTACCTAAATTTCCTTCTTCTTCTCTAGATGTAGATACTAAGGTATATTTATCGATTGTTGATGTTGTTTTATTGACTTGTAAACATAATATCATTGGTTCGTATTCTTTCAGTAAGCGTTTTAATTTTCCCAAATGTAATCTGGTCTGGAGACCATTTATGTTCCACTGTATTATATAATTATTGAAAATATCATGTTATGAGTGTTCAAACATTACTTTCTTCTTGTGGATTATCCTTTTGCATTTTATTCTAAAATTTCATTTACAACATTTATTTGTTTTTCCTTATAAGACATTAGGTGTCCATTGCACATACAGCCTTTTTTGCGAGTCTCTAGACTAGTGGTTTCTTTACTTCTATATTTTATAAAATTTCGTTTAGTGTTTGTTAAACTGTTTTTTGTTATGTTTCTGTTTTTGTTGCATAATTCGATAAAACATTCATGACATCCACATGTGTTTTTATGTGTCCTCCTTTTTTTCATTTACTCTTAGTGCACCAATTACTGGTGATGGAGTGATCTCTTTTCCCTTGACATAATCATTTTTGTCTATGGTGCTCTATTTTTTTTACTGTTATGGGTATTTCCATCCATTGCTTCTATTATTACAGTTGGAGACAAAGGTATGTTCTTTTAATTTTCTGGTTTGTGTGCTTTTTTCGGATCCTTAGTCTTTGCATTAACAGATACCTCTCTAATAATTGTTGGCTTTTTGGTTTTGGGTGGAGTTCTCTCTAAAGGCCTCTGTTTATCTTTAGCTTCCAGCTTATTATAACGATCTTGCAATGTTTCAGTGATACTTGTATTATTTTCTTGTGTTTCCATTTCCCTTAATATCTATTTTTGTGTTTCCATTCCCCTTAATATCTTGGTTTCTTGCCATATTAGTTTCTTGTAAAGTTGTTATTATTTCCTCTGATTTATCTATTACGGGTTCGTTACTTATTTCCATTTTTTTTTATTCATTGAGCTCATTGCAGTAGAGAACATTTGCTTCCTAGCGGGATCATGCATTCATCTAACTCTCAACTTTAGTTTGGCTTCTCATATTGGCATTCCTGATCTCTCTTGAAGTGATTTTAATTTTGTAATGTATATATAATACATTTTGGCCACCGTTCACATTTTGGTTCACCACACTTCTACTGTGTGGTATGTTCGTCAGATCCACAATACACACATATCGATATATTTCTGCAGTTTTTCCATGTATGTCCATATTTACTACAGTTTTGGCACTGTAGTGGTTTTGGAACATATGGTCTCATTTCTCTGTTTTGGCCCATGATTTTAATTTTGAAAGGTAATTCTTGGCCTTCTAATTTTATTTTTGCTATTCTCAATGTATTTTCATTATTTTGTCTACAGGCTATGCTGTATATTTCACAATCTTGCACGTTGCTGTACCTTTTTTTAAGCGAAGCCAGCAAAATATTTTTTTCTCCTCACATTTAGGAAGTACTACAGTACCCTGTACTCTGTTCATACTGCCATGCTTTCTTATCTTTACCTTTATATTGTCAATGTTCTTTATGATTAAATCATTTTCGGATTGGTTTTATGTAGTGGTTTCTATTAACTGCACCTGGTCTAAATGACATTTCAGAGGTGCCTACTTAACAAATAATTTTCCAATCTTAATGCAGATATTTTTTGTCGGTTTCCAAGGTCAAGAACCTTGACCAACTTCCACTCCCAAAGAGGGAGTCGAAGTGAGTCAAGGTTGGGTCAATTCGATATTTACTTTTTCTTTGTGGGTTGTATGGTATTAAAGTTTTAATAGCAGCCTGCTCTTCATTACCTGGGATTTCCTTAGAATAGTCCATTGCCACGCCAGAAGTCATAGGGATTTTTATTTTCTTATAACAAGATTAAATATTTCGTCCAGGATGAGATCTCTCGCACCAGGGAAGCCAAACTGAGGGAGGAGCAATACTGTTACACTGTGATAACTGCCCTGGAACACTCTCCTGGATAACGCCATACCCACAGTGCCTTAAGGGTCGTCAGCACTCTTGGCATAGCTTGACATAAAATTTCCCCTCGCTCTACCATGTCAGGTACTCTAGTTTTACTGGTGGAGTGGCATGCCGTCCAACCTCACCCTCCATAAAGTTAAATGGGCAGTGAAATCAGTAGTCCAAAATCATGCTAAGGTCGTCAACGAAAGAAGAAGAAGGGTAGGGGGAAAATTTATAGGGGGAGGAGTAAAGGAGTTAGAGCTCCCTATGTTCAGTTGAATCCTCAGCAGAGAGAGTAGGCATAAAGGGGCATACTCTCTCTGTAGTGGATCCCTAAGCCACCCACCTCATCAAGGTGTTGGGATCAGGGGGAACAGGCCTTAAATGGCTACCCATACTGCACCCGAATTTTTATTTATAGAATGACTCCCCGAGTGAAAAAACGTTATTAGATACACATAATTCAACTAACTATTATTTCACCTTGGGCCAGTGGTAAATGATCTGAGCTGGGGGCTAATTTTTCTCTCAAAAACTGTAGCACGTCGTGTACTGGTACTTTTGTGAGTAGGGAATCTACAGCTAGGCTTAAAAGTTTGATATTATTAAGTGGTATATATATCAGAATTTGTGACAGAAAACTTCAGAATGTTCAATGTAACTGGGATAAGGGGAAAGGAGGCTGGTTAACCACTTAAAAGTTTTATAATTGAAAGCTCCGGCACATGAGATAAAGGGTCTGAATGGAAGATTATCTTTGTGAGTTTTGGAAAGGTTATAAAAGTAAGGTAGTTTTGGGTTAATGACTTTAAATTTCTCCAACAGTTCAATGATTTTTTTGTCTTTGCCAATGAATCTTACTTCTGTAGAAAATTCCGTGGGGACGTTTTGAAAGGGATTATTCGTCAATTTGTCATAAGTGTTTGTGTCACTGAGGAGTTAGTTGATTTTGTCGAGGTCAAAGTCTTTATCCATGATCACGATTTTGCCGTCTTTGTCGGATCTACTTATTACAACATCTAACTTTTGTAGAAAGCGGGAGGCTATCATAAATCTACGTGGGACAGGGTATTTCTCATTAGGTCAGCAAAAGCATTTAGTAAAATGCATTTTAAACATATCTCATCGAGGCTACAATGTTTATCAGGCATGAATTTATCAAAAGCAACTATAAAATCTAGATTACAAACATATATATATATATATATATATATATATATATATATATATTATATATATGTTTGTAATCTAGATTTTATATGTGCGTATATATATATATTATATATATATATATATATATATATATATATATATATATATATAATAATATATATATATATATATATATATATATATATATATACACACACACACATATAAATTATATATATTCATACATTTCACTTAGTTGACTTTGATGGTAAAATATTCACTTAGTCATTAATAATGACTGATTTACAATTATTTTTTAAGGATGTTCCTTACACAACAATTTCATGATCACTTTGATTGGTTATGAACATACCCATTAAAATGCTGTGCGTATTACTCACAAACCCAAAGCTTGCTTCATATTAGCTTTCACGTTTAGGTGACTACAAAATGAACACTGCTGCTATTGGGAGTATATAGCTCATCCTATTTTGAATTCTCATCTTTTTTAGTATAATCTGTGCGTAATCGCAATAAATAACAACACCGACTTTCATATTAACGTGCTATGAACTACATTTTTTTAGATTAAATATATTTCTAGGTCATTCTCCAACTCTGAAAGCTTTAATGTTATTTCCTCCTCTTCGCTATGACATCAATATGACAAAACGCATATTCATTTTGACAGCGGCTGGCTGTCAATATAAAAAAGGTGCAGCATCATAAGGTTGAGTTTTGAAATTTAGTTGGTCATAATCAGCTTGATCAACTTTCATTCCAGTTCAAGGAAGACTCACGATAAACTGAGGGAGAACTGTTCCTGAATGGAATATAAAATTTACGCTGGGGTCTACGAGATCATTCAACGCTGAGAGAGAAATTGAGAGTAGAAAGGTTTGAAAGGAGTAACTGGAGGAAAACCTCGCTTTGCAGCTATGAACCGAAGGAACGCTGCAAAGAACCTTAATTAATGCCTACAGTCCAACAAGTGAGGTGCACTGACTGCACTATCCACCCTACTAGCGACAGAGTACTGTATTCCCAAACTAAATAAAACAATATATGATGACTCGTTTGCAACATAAACCAGTATCAACACCAACGAGCACACAATGGCTTATCAGACTTGGGGACCTTCCAGAGGATCCAAATTCTTCTTATATGCTCTCAGACATTTGCACTATCAGGCACTTTCGGATTCGGTCGACAGCCTCTCTATCATTTCTAGTTTTCGGTAGATGCTCACAACAGTTTTACGGGGGAGCCGATTTGATGTTCAGTTACAGAAAGATGAAAGTTATTGATTCCTAATTTAACCTTGGCCAATTTCTAAAGGCCAGAATTAATGGGCCTCATGAGCTTCAGGGTTCACAGTCTGCAGGTTTATTATCGTTATGGGAAACCTTTCATACACAAAAAATTACGATTCCTTTACGAACAGAGAGGATTAGCAGAGCCCTCCAAAAAGGAAAAGAACTTATAAATGCATCAATCAATCTATCAATCATATTATATATCTATATATCTATATATATATATTATATATATATATAATAGATAATTATAATATATATATATATTATAGTAGATATATATATATATGATATATATAATATAGTATATATATATATATATATATATTATATATATATATATAATATATATAATTATTATATTATATAATAATATATATAGACATTACTGTTAGAATTTATCATAACATTTTATACCTGGGAAATGTGTACGGTAGGATACAGACTGAGAAATTTCCAGAGATTACAGAAATAGTGATAAGGAAAGAACATAGTAACTTTAGGCTGGAAAGGCAATGGCACGTGGTGGAAGACAAAGTGGGATTAGCAGAGCCCTCTCCCCCACAAAATAAATAATATAATATATGCATATAAAATAATATACAATATTTATATGTATATATTTTTTTTTTTTTTATATATCTATATATATATATATATATATATATATATATATATATATATATATATATATACATGACTGTTAGAACTTATAATTACTTTTTCTACAAGGGAATGTGTATGGTGGGATTCTGACCGAGAAATTTCGAGAGATAACAAAATAGTGATAAGGAAAGACTCAACGCGTGGAATAGTGTGAGTACTTTGATAAAGAAGAAAAGCACAAGTCTCACATAGACACTGGAGAAGCTTATTAAAGAACTGACAGAAAAACGATCTTGAAGAGTATTGAGATGTGAGTTCTAAAGATGGAGGCAAAGTATATTAGAATATCATCAACGTCAGAGTGACTGGTTTGTCGCAAATGTGTTATTCCATCATGGGTGTCCAAAATCTTCAGGCAATGCAATGATGTTATGGGGGAAGGCATCGAGTACAGTTTACACGGGTGAAAAGTTGTACTATATGAAAATATGCAGTGAATGGAGTGTAGAAGTTGATGTTTCCCCATGATATAGTACTGGCTGAAGATAGAAGGATGTTGAAGAGACTAATGAAGAAGCTTGAAAACATTTGCAAGAAGATAAAGATAAGAATCAATGTGAGCAAAAGTAAGGTTGTGAAATTTACCTGATACCAAGAAGATGGAACAATGAATGTTAATATCGATGGTAAATAGAAGAAATGAGTCATAGAGCGAGGAAGGTAGCAGAATGTGTGCAAAAGACATGGAAGAGACTTGGAATGTACTGTATGAGGGTGGAGGTATGCAGAGATAGTATAGGATGCTCTCCTTCATGGAATTAAAGCCTCGATATTGAATGAAAATTGAAGAAAAATACTGAAGTCCTTCAACTGAATTGTCAGTGCAGTATTCTGAGGACTGATAAAGCAAAAACAAAAACAAAAAATGGGTGAAGATTGGAGATATGCAAAAGTGGATCAAAATTTAAACTGGGCATAGGGATGGATCAGCGTCTTACAAGATGGTTTGGTCATGGAAAAGTAATGGAGACTATTAGCGTATAGTAATCAGGAAATGTTGTTCGGTCAGTGGAGAGAAATGCCAATACAAATAAGAAATGATGGAATGAAAGTAGCACTGGAAAGGCAAGACCTTTACATCCAGGTCTACAATGATCTCTGAACTTTATATGTTACACACACACACACACACCCACACACACACACACACACACACACACACACACACACACATATATATATATATATATATATATATATATATATATATATATATGTTAAATATATATGTGTGTGTGTATGTATGCATGTATGCATGTATGCCTGTATATTGATAATGTGCCCAGGAGCTACTACTCTACATGATATACGCACCCACTCGCCTTTCATCTTCCTGAAAAAGGTACCTACATAGAAGGCTTGGTAGTAAGAAAAGTTGCCTCTCTGTCTATTAAGAAGCGAATTGCAAAGGGGGTTTTTCGGAGCGGACAGAGGGATGCTGCTCGTGGAGATGAGGCTAAGGAGATGTGTTATGTCCCGGTGGTGGGGAAGGGATGGGGAAGGATGATATTGCTTGTGAGTCTGTGCATGCCATTAGCTGATCGATGTTCCAGGGGGATGGGGTGGTGCAGCAGGAAGGGGACGAGTGAAGGGGATAGGAGGAGAGGAGGAGGAGGAGGAGGAGGAGGAGGAGGAGGAGGAGGAGGAGGAGGAGGAGGAGGAGGAGGAGGGGATGAGGAGGGGAGGCGATGAGGGGAATAAGCTGCTTTTAGCGACGTGTCTGCCGGCTTTATCTCAAGAGATCAGTTATAGAGATGAAAATGAGCTGCAATCTTCTCCTAGTTATCGAAAAGTAAAATAATAATAATAATAATAATAATAATAATAATAATAATAATAATAATAATAATAATAATAATAATAACTAATAACTAAATAAATTGTGGTCTTGAAGGATATCAAAAAGGAGGTGGAAGGATATTCCTTATGAGTCTCTGCATGCCATTAGAAGTCTCATATCATCCTTCAGGAGCTTTTGACCAAAGTATACCAATGTCTATTCATACAAATAAATAAATATATATATATATATATATATATATATATATATATATATATATATATATATATATATATATATATATATATATATAATATATATATATGCAAACATATTTGAGTAAAACAAAACCCCGAAAACCAGGCAAATACAAACACACACACACTACTATCTACGGCAACAGTGACCATAGTAGAATGTACACATACTATAAATATATATATATATATATATATATATATATATATATATATATATAAATATATATATATATATGAATAATTATCACATCGAACCGTGATCCATTTATATATCAATTCAAGCTACAAATGTCCTTTAATATCTAAATTCATTTTACCTCCCAAATGATATATTTTCATATATGTACCGAAGGGGAATTTTTTTAATTGATAATAATTTCGTCCCCCCATGGGATCGAACCACCGTCCAAGTGGACGGGGACGAAATCAGGACAGTCAGTGACGCTATCCAATCAGCCAACAGAGACGCTATAAGTTCATATCAATTCTGACCTTACAAATCACCCTCAATCTGGGTGCTTTCGTAATTAGAATCGATATGAAACCCCACCCCCATCTACCATGTTGGCCAATTCGAGCGTTTGACAGCACGTAGCCTTTTGTTATGAATAATTATCACATCGAACCGTGATCCATTTATATATCAATTCAAGCTACAAATGTCCTTTAATATCTAAATTCACTTTACCTCCCAAATGATATATTTTCATATATGTACCGAAGGGGAATTTTTTTAATTGATAATAATTTCGTCCCCCCATGGGATCGAACCACCGTCCAAGTGGACGGGGACGAAATCAGGACAGTCAGTGACGCTATCCAATCAGCCAACAGAGACGCTATAAGTTCATATCGATTCTGACCTTACAAATCACCCTCGATCTGGGTGCTTTCGTAATTAGAATCGATATGAAACCCCGTCTACCATGTTGGCCAATTCGAGCGTTTGACAGCACATAGCCTTTTGTTATGAATAATTATCACATCGAACCGTGATCCATTTATATATCAATCCAAGCTACAAATGTCCTTTAATATCTAAATTCACTTTACCTCCCAAATGATATATTTTCGATCCCATGGGGGGACGAAATTATTATCAATTAAAAAAATTCCCCTTCGGTACATATATGAAAATATATCATTTGGGAGGTAAAGTGAATTTAGATATTAAAGGACATTTGTAGCTTGAATTGATATATAAGTGGATCACGGTTCGATGTGATAATTATTCATAACAAAAGGCTACGTG
>NC_087200.1:37393566-37428566 GCF_015104395.2 Macrobrachium nipponense
AGTTATGACTTATCTAAATTAAAATTAACTATCTTAATGGGGGCAAATTGACGTGTGTACAAACCAAAGGTTACAAGTAAATAGAACACGTCTTACAACAACATAAGATCTTTAAAAAAATTAGGAACAATCACTCTTTCCTGAAACAGATCAAAACAAAATGGTGAAAACCAAAAGACAGAAAATTTCACACATTCAGCCACTGCCCTCAATCACGACATATGGCATCAATTTTTAATTACATTGTATCACGTCAATCTATTAAATTCCCTCAAAATAACAAAAACATAATTTAAACATACACAGAACAAAAATAATGCAGTGGAATTTCACGAACTTAAAAGAACCTGGAACGTCAATGTACATTTACTACTAGCACATAAAAATAAAAAAAATAACTAGAGAACCATAGAAATAAATAGGGAAGTTCAGGCACAAACAAAAAATTTCATCATCTGTGAAAAAAAAAAAAAAAAAAACTTTACATGCATTAGTGTAATTTATGAATTATAAATAGGATGGAATCGGGGTTGCGGCAAATTTAACACAAATAAAAAACAATAATCAAAATAATAAAATAACATACATAAGCAACACAACCACAAACAAAACAAAATTACACACAAGAATAAGATCCACAGGTAATAACACGTATTCTCAAAATAATTTGGACAATTCAAGTAAAACAATATACATTCATGACACATTACAATCTGATCGACATAGTATCAAGAATTAAAAAAAAAATAAAACAACTGGTATGATTCTGAATCCTAGGCCAGACGTGGGTTGGCATTTACAGACTCTGTTCACTGACCCCTTGCATTTACTTTGCAATAGCATTTACGTATGACATAAGCTCGGGAGCTCGGTCTTGTGCTCTCGGCGGGGCGCCCACTTGCGCTCCGATATTTTTCACTGGCTTGTCTCCCAGGTACCCGGCCAACCCCGGGTACGGGGGTACTGGTTTATTGGTGTGAAGCACTAAGCTGTCCTTGAGCACCAGACGCAAGTGCGACAGGTGGTGCTCGCTCACAGCCCGTGCGAATATGCTGAATCACAGCAGAGGAGTGCTTGATCTCCTTCACATGATACGGTCCCATATATGACGGTTCGAGCTTGTGTTTCGACAGTTGCATTTTCTTCAAGTAGATTCGATCTCCAACCTGTATTGGGGAATCGTGAGCCCAAAACCGTCTGCTGTACCACAAGCGGTACTTTTCGTTTGCCATCAACAGCAGACGTTGCGTAGCTTGGAACACTCGTCGGGTCGTGTTACAAAACCACACCCGGTACTGTTCCACCGTGTAAAGGGGTATCTGTTGAGGGTCCAAGACCACCGAATACGGCAGTCGGATGTCTTGTCCATACATCAAGAAGAAGGGTGTGTCCCTAATCGAGCTGTTATATGCGGCATTAATAGCCATCTCAGCCGTCTGCAACAGAGACGGCCAGGAAGTCGCATTATCCCCGATGAGATATTGTAAAATGTTGACTACCTCTCTGTTGTGAGACTCAATGAGTCCGTTAGCAGACGGTCGGTAAGCCGCGATGGTGACATGGTCTACTTGTAAGAGGGCCGTAAACTCTCGAATTAGTTCATTTACGAACTCACGCCCGTTGTCCGACACTAGTATTCTGGGACGCCTGAATCGATTTACCAGGGAATGCAACGCTTTAGCAACTTCTTTTGCCGATTTGGTTATCATTGCGTACACATGTGTGAAACGCGTGAACGCATCCACAAACACACAAATATATCTAGGTTGTCCTTGCACTGAAGGTAATGGTCCTACCACATCCATATGCACTCTATCCCAAT
The DNA here is from genome assembly GCF_015104395.2 of Macrobrachium nipponense. NCBI lineage: Eukaryota > Metazoa > Arthropoda > Malacostraca > Decapoda > Palaemonidae > Macrobrachium > Macrobrachium nipponense. Next base: position 37,395,389 of record NC_087200.1, read on the forward strand.
TTACTGGCACCACTGGCCATAATTGGGCCTTCGGAATCACCGTTCTGTGCTTTTTCATCATGTTGCATACATGATAATTACTTACAAATCTAGTTATGTCCCTACGCATGCCAATCCAAAAGAAGTGCTCACGGGCTCTTCTAAGAGATCTTTCTATGCCTACATGCCCAGCATAAGGGCTAACATGAATCATTTGTATGGCTCTCTCTACTAAGGCTTGAGGAAGACTCGGGCTCGGACATCTCCGGGCCTTTTTTCATATTTACACAACAAGACACCTTCCTCAATGAAGAACGCGTCTCTTGACAAATGCACAAAACTCAGGAACTCGTTGCTCTCACCTTTCACACAAGCCTTGATCTGGCTAATCCAGGCTTCAGACCCCTGACTTGCAACCAACTCTCGCACACTCCAACCACAAAAATCAACCACACTTTCATTCTCCGGGCATTTATTCTGGAATCCCCCAGACGGAGTTCCACCTGCATTTAACCAGCTACCCCCTTGGGCACTCCCATTCCTCTGAGAGTGCTTGCGAGATTCCCGTTTTCTGCGCATCGCTCTTACATTTGCTTGACTGTCATTGCTTGGAACTGTCGAAACGTTGCTGGCACTATTGCCTGCAGTGCCTGTGCCACCAACGTCACGAGGTTTCTTTTGTCGTTCTTTCTTGCGCTTTGCGGCACGAGTTGTTACTCGTATGATGTTCCTGGAGAGAGCATCAGCCACCCTATTACTTTTCCCTGGGATATGTTCAATCATTACGATGTCAAACTCTAAAATTCGCTCCATCCATCGAGCTTGGCGATTTGTAATCTCGCTCTTCTTCAGCAGGTATGTTAATGGTTGATGATCTGTGAAAATCTTTATTTTGTGTCCCAGCAAAAAATAACGGTGTCTCTCCAGCAACCATGAGACCGCCAAAGCCTCTCGATCGAAGGTACTATAATTTTTCTCTGCCCCTTTTAATGCGCGTGATGCAAAACAAACAGGTCTTTCATTACCTTCATCGTCAATCTGGGAGATTACTCCTCTTATCGCAATATCACTTGCGTCTGTGGGCACTAAAAAAGGGCGATCGAACCTCGGATAAGCCAAGAGTTCGTCGCTCATTAGGGCATCTTTTCATTTCTGAAAAGCTTCTTCCTCTTTCTCACCCCATTGGAAATCAGGCTGCTTCCTTAATGTGTCTAACGGTCTCGCTATCTGTCCGAAGTTCCTAATGAACTTCCGATAGTAACCCGCGAGTCCGAGGAAGCTGGCTACATCTTTCGCATGTTTTGGTCGTGGAAATTCTTTAATTGCTACAACTTTATCGGCACAAGGCTTAAGGCCTTCGAAAGTTACTAGGTGCCCCAAAAATTCTACTTCGGCCTGGAAAAACTTAATTTTTTCTAAATTCATTTTCATCCCATGACGCCTTAATGCTTCCAACTACAATGATATCCTCTAAATATACAAAAAACCCAGGGCCAATTATAGAGGCTAAAATGGACATCATTACTCGTGAAAAATGAGCTGGAGCGTTCTTTAATCCAAAGGGAAGGAAATTATATTCATATAGCTGATTATTCGCTATAAAGGCCGTTTTCTCTTTACTCTCATTATCAAGGGGTATTTGATGATAGCCAGACTTTAGATCCAATGTGGTGAAAAATTTACTCTCCCTTACTTTAAGCAAAAGTTCGTCGATCGAGGGCAATGGATAGGCATTGTCCTTGGTAATGGCATTCAATCGTCTATAATCAACACAGCCTGAGAGAGCCATCTTTTTTCTTAACTAAAACGTTTGAAGAAGCCCAGGAAGACTCACTTTCCCGAATTATACCCTGATCCAGCATCCTTTTTATCTTTTCCCCGATTACTTGTTCATGACAGGCAGGTGTTCTGTAAGGCTTACTTTGGATAGGGGGATGATCTCCTGTTTCTATTTTAAAAGGTAACTTATCTATTCTCCCTGGAGGCTCTTCTCCTATCGCCATCGTGTCTTGATATTCCCTTACTATTTCTCCTAAGCAACTGCGGTAATTCAAAGGTGTTGCTTTAACAGCTGTTTGTACTAGTTTTCTAAGCCAGGTTTCGCCGCGACCTTGACTCTAAGTAGTCAAGGACGACACTGCGTTATTGGCTTCTACAAGGGAACACACTTCCAAATCACATAGAGACTCGTTACTTAATTCTAATCTACTAGTACTCACATTTACAAAAGGGACAGTTGCCTTGCCGTCTATTATGGTAGCGACACCAGGTAACATAAAGTCTGCCCACTTTCTATGGGGATTTATATACACCAACATTCCTTCTTGTAGTTTCCTTGCCAGGACGAGGGGGTAGAGGTAGGCAGGTGGGATCACCTCCCCCACCTCAGGGCTAGCGGGCAACACTCCCGTGTCCCCTGTGGCGGCCAGGGCAATTCGGACAGCTGCTTTTGTTTCTCCCAATACGGGAATCCGTTGGTACTGCCCCTCCTACTGGCATCGCCACTCCCACTTGTCCTGCCCCATCGCCAAAGAGAAACACTTTATACTCACTCATGAACCCGATTCCTAGTATAATGGGAATGCCAGGTATGTGGGTGGTAGGCACCACATGTAATTTGTGAGTCAACACTCGTCCACCAAGGGAGATGGCTTGTTGCACTGTTCTCTGCAACACGATGGTATGCCCACTGGCACTGTGCAACGTTAGACACCCTTTCGATGCCAAAATGGCGCCCATCACTAAGTGTTCCTCGATCAAAGAGACACATGCCCAACTGTCTAATAGTGCGTTGTGGTTTTCCGAGTCTATTCCCACTTCTAGAATAGGTATGGCTCCATCTCTACTCTCGTGAGAGGGAGGGGCGGATGGAGACGGCCGTCCAGCCTCCCCTACAGAAGCACTCACCCCGGGGTCAGTGGGAGCACCACGGGGCGGGGGTAGGTCCCTACTTACTTGCTGGCTGGAGGCTGCCGCTGGCCCTTGGAGTGCCGGAGGCGGATTGTTAGACGGCCCTCACCTTCCTCCCCTTCCACACGGCCTTCCCCTTCCTCTTATGGGAGGGGGCCCGCGATTTGGTGCGGTGCCATTTTTTGTACACTGGCTGACCAGGTGAGCCGCTGCCCCGCACCCATAGCATCCCCACTGACCGAAGGAGGGGCATTGGGCGTGCAAGTGACCCCTTCCCCCGCACTGCCAGCAGAGCCCCCTGGTCATATCCACGCTCCCCCTTCCCGTTGTTACCTTCTGTCGCTTGGCACTGGGGCCACCTCTGGAGCTGGTTCGGGTGGGTAGAGCGTGCTTTCCGGGTGTGGAAGGTTTGGCGGCGGCGACGATGGGTGGGGGTAGGACAGTGTCATCCCCTCCCCTTTATGAGGCACTTCTTTATCCAGCGCTATTTGTGCCTGGGGAATCAACGTTCAAGGGCTCCATGCGTCCCGACAGGAACGCAGCTACGGAGTTGGGGAGAGTCCTTATCAGCATCCGTCGACAGAAGTTCTCTCTGTTCTCCTCCGACCGTTCCGTCTCTGGTGCCAAGCTTGGCGAAGGTCTCCCCCACCTGGATTTTCGGATAATAGCGCGGCCACATTTCTCTTCTTTCATCTACGTCCAGGGCGAAAGTTGCACCTCTGAGACATAATTTCCTGGGCCGCGGCCCCGGTCATCTTCGCGGTGGCCTGCGCAACCCTCTGAGTGTCAGTCCAGCCCGCGGTAGCATTTTCCAAGCTTTCAACGAATTGTCAAACTCGGAAATGGGCAATATCGGAACGGGAAGTTTCGTCAATACACTGGCAGGCGCTACAACAGCCGGTGTCGGAGGTGGCATTGCAACCTCCGTCTGTGCGGGAACGGGCATTCCATTCCCACTGTTACAGTTTCCCGCGGACGTAGTTTCAGACCGAGGATGGGAACCGGCGAAGGGAACTAAGGGGAACCATAAGTCTGCCCTCTTGCCGGACCGACACCTCACTGCCTGACCCGCAAGGAGACGCTTTGGTTTCCTCTTTCCTCCAATACCACACAAACCCCCAATATCTTCCCTCTAGGCTCTGATTGGGTCTGGTACCTCTCCTTAGGTCTATTGACCAATAGGTGCCAATGGAAGGGACGCTAAAACCCAACAAACTTTTGGGGGGGATTTTGGGGGGGAGGAGACGCTCTTCTTACCCTGAGAGAGAATGACCGTTGACACCAATGGCGTCCTGTGAGAAGTTCGGATTTTAGGGGATTTCTATATATATAACTTCGTTAATCCTTTTGAATACACGAATTGAAATGATCCAGTCGATTAACTACTCCCTCACACCTGCCGAAAATGAGACATAAACTGTAAAAGATGAAACTTTCAGTGAGTTGGGGAATTCACTCCTAGGCTACAGGAAACAGTCATCATTATCATCATCATCAATCTCATCTCTCGCGAGAATCGTTCACAACGAGCAAGCAAGGAACTTAGAAGGATTCCATTGTCAAATAAACAGATGAAATTAGAACAAAGATATGAAGGGGAAAAAGGTATACTGGTTGACAATACTAAGTTAAAGAAAAATCTTATAGCTTCTACCGAAGCATATTTCTTATTCATTTATTGTGTATGAAATGATGACACGTACGATTACATACATATCTATATATACATATACACAAACACACAAATATATAAACATAAATAACATATAATTATATATATATATATACATACATACTATATATAATATAATATAATATATATATATATATATATATATATATATATATATATATATATATATACATACAAACAAATACGTACCTGAAAATATAATATGAACATTTCCTTCAGTATGAAAAGGCTGGAGTGTCGCTCACAGCACAGCGGTCAGAGTTTGTACCAGATATCATAGGCAAGTTTCTCACACTATACTCTTGGTTTTTTCCATCTGTCCATCCGCAGTGGTGTTTGCGTATGGTAACACTGCGTCCCGGGCTTTAGATAGTTACATTCAACAATGATAATAAAATCCTATTTCAAATATCAACGGTGTAATTAGCATACAGTAATTTATTAAAACACTTTTCAGTTGCAAATGTACACCCAGATATCCTTTTAATTACCTAAAACTTACACAAGTGTAATTATTTAAAGCCCGGGACGCAGTGTTACCATGCTAAAACGCCACCGGCAGATGGACAGATGGAAAAAAAAAAAAAAAAAAAAAAAAAAAAAAAAAAAAAAAAAAAAGAGTATAATTCTAATTACAAACTCGGCGGAAAACGAGGCTTCGTGGAAAATAAAGGGATTTTGACAAAGGAAAAATCTATTTCTGGGCAGTGACCTGTGTCGCCCAGTGAAACATTCCTATAGCATTCATTTCTAAGGTATAATTATTGCTAAATATACAAGAGAAAAGCTACATTGGATTATACCAGAATAAATCCGGTTCGCTCACCCCTTTAATAGGGTGTCGGTATAAAATCTGGGGTGAGTGAAACACTACCACAGGTCTTCTGCCATTTATTCTCTTCCTTGTCAATTTCCCCATTCCAAAGAGGAGCCGTACCAACACCTTCCCCCTAGCCGCTACTGCTACTACTAGCGCCTCAATCTTCATTCCTGAATATAGCACCCAAGCTTGGGTTCCCCGGGTGAGGATTCAGGGTTGGGTTCACTGGGCGACACAGGTCACTGCCCAGAAATAGATTTTTCCTTTGTCAAAATCCCTCTGGGTCCTAACCTGTGTCGTCCCGTGAAACAATAACAGAGAATAGAAAGCACAAGCTTGGTAAGGGTGATTACAGTGTTACTGGAAGGGTGAAATTAGACTAATAAAAGTGATTCAACCTTTTTTAATAGTTATATATAAATATAAGGTGTAAGGATAATCTACAGATAACTTAAATCTAGGTCCTCATTTCTGAAGTATATACAAATACTAAGATTAAATAACATAAGGACAGAGTGATTACTACTCCGTAAAAAGATATTAAACAATATAACTTGTTTTGTCTTATAAGACAAAAATAAACATACAAAGTGGTGCAATATAACAGATCAAACTAGGAAACCGAGGTGAAGACTAGGGTTATAAGCGAGGCAGGTAGGAGAGAAAGCATAAGAAAAAGGGTAGGTATATTGATACTGGATATTAAATATGACTAGGTTGTATCAGGGGTAACTACATTCCCTGCTGCCACTGCTGAAAATTTAAGGGCCTCTAAGGATTTCAAGTAGTGACGTTTAAATACTTTTGGTGACTTCCAACCTGTGTACTTCCTCAAATCATCAAAATTCATATGGTGGAAATAGTTAATTGAAGTAGCTACTGCTCGGACATCATGTACATGGGGTACTGATTCCGGGTTGGCCTGTTTAATAAAGTAAAGGATTTGCTGTCTAATTGCCTTTAGTGAGATTGTTCCACCATTTTCTCTGGTAAATAAAGGACCTGAGGTTTAATTGGAAGTTCTGTCTAGGAAAGATCTCAATGTCTTGACCGGACAAAGGGATGGGTCTTGTGGTAGCGGAACAATCTTCCACGAAGACCATCTACTCTGAGGATCTTCATTTTTGGCCAAGAACCTTCTATCTGGTAGTAATAGAACCTCTCCAGATGGGAGGAAGTCAATATGATTTGGCTCTCTAGATAGAGCCGATAATTCAGATATTCTGGCTCCTGAAGCCAGGCTGACAAGAAACAATGTTTTTCTTAGAAGGGTTGTATAAGTACATGACTCATTATTGGTATCTGATGCTAATTTAAGAACATCATTCAGAAACCAGGAGACTGAATGGGGTCTGTCTGCTGGTCTTAATCTAGCACAAGCTCTTGGAATTGATGAAAAGTATGATTCTGTCAAATTAATATTAAACCCAAACTGGAAAATTCTTTTTAACGCAGATTTGGTTGTGGTAATAGTACTAGCTGCTAGACCTTTCTCAAATAAAGTCCTGAAGAAAGTAACAGCATGATTTGTATTCATAGCTTTTATCTTTGTTTCCTTTAAAAAGGAGGCTAGTTTCTTTACCGCAGAATCATATTGTCTAAGGGTGGATTCCCTTTTTATCTGATTCTAGGAACCTGGTGTTAACCGGGTCCATGTTGGCATCTTTTTGAGCCGCAAACTTCATGAAGTCCATAAAGTTAGGGCATTCTGAATCCACGAGGAAGCGTACACAATCCTCGTTTGTACTAGTTGTGTTAGCTTTGGATTGGGGATCTGTTTGGGATGGAGTCCTAGTTCTTTGAGTAACGGATACCATTTGCTCTTGGGCCAGTTGGGAGCTACTAGAGCAACTAGTCCCTTGAAGGATCTGAGCTTGTCCAGTACCTTCATGAGTAAGTTTATTGGAGGAAATAGGTAAATGTTTTCCCATTTGTTCCAGTCTATGGACATGGCGTCCGTTGCCTGGGCTAGAGGATCCAGATTGGGAGCCACATAGTGTATTAACTTGTGGTTGGATTCTGTGGCAAACAAGTCTACTTGGAGACCCGGGCATTGATGACTGATCCATTTGAATGATTTGTTGTCCAAAGACCATTCTGATTCTAGCGGAGTTGTCCTTGACAGTGCATCTGCCACTACATTCCTTACTCCCGCTAGGTGAGTTGCTGACAGGTGCCATTGGTTCTTTGCTGCTAATGAAAAGATTGCTATCATTACATGGTTTATGTGGCTTGATTTGGAGCCCCCTCTGTTTATGCAGTGGACTATTACTGCACTGTCCAAAACTAACCTGATGTGGATTTTCTTTGCCGGAGAGAGTTTTCTCAGGGTTAGAAATACTGCCATGGCTTCCAAAATATTGATATGCAACTGGCGGAGTGTAACTGACCAGGTTCCTTGAACTTTTTTGTATTGGGAGTAACCTCCCCACCCGCTTAGTGATGCATCTGTATGGATTACTAAGCTTGGTGGCGGGAATTGTAAAGGAATTGATTTTCCTAAGCTTCTGACTTCTGTCCATGGACGGAGTCTTTTCCGTAATATTGCCGGAATACTGGAAGTTGTGTCCCGTAATTTCACGTTCGCTCTGGTTCGCCAAACTCGATTTATGTCCTTGAGTTTGGCTTTTAGTAGAACGTCTGTTACTGAAGCGAACTGGAGCGAGCCTAGAACTCTTTCTAGATTCCTCCTGGATGTTTGTTTGTTTTTGAGGAAGCGTTTCGTAGTGCTTGCTATTTGTTTCCGTTTCACCGATGGGATTGATAGTTTGTGGGAGTTGAGATCCCATTGTATCCCCAACCACTGGAACCGTGAAGCAGGAATTAGACGGGATTTCTTGTAGTTTATCTGGAACCCTAGGTATTCCAGTAACTCCACTACTTTTTGAGTTGCTTTGTGACAATCCTTGTCGTTCTTGGCCCAGATAAGCCAGTCGTCTAGATATGCCGCTAGCATTATCCCCTGCTTTCTTAGTTCCTGCACTACCGTTTCTGCTAATTTTGTAAATATTCTGGGTGCTATGTTGAGCCCGAACGGCATTACTTTGAACGTGTAAGCCTGGTTGCCTAGCCTGAAGCCTAGGAAGGGACGAAAGTGCCTTGCTACTGGAACATGATAGTAGGCATCTGTAAGATCTATAGAGGTGGTGACGGCCCCACGGGGAAGTAAGGTCCGTACCTGTGAAACGGTTAGCATATGGAACTTGTCGCATTGAATGAATGAGTTCAGATGAGACAAGTCTAATATTATTCTTCGCTTGTTTGAGTCTTTCTTTGGAACGCTGAACAAGCGTCCTTGAAATTTTAAATATTTGGTTTTTGTTATTGCCTTCTTTTGAAGAAGGTCTTGAGCATATTCCAACAGATCCGTTGTCGAGTGTTGATAAAATTGTATTGATGGAGGAGGCCCTTTCTTCCAACTCCATCCGAGTCCTTTTGCAATTATGCTGTGTGCCCAATTGCTGAATTTCCAGCGGTTCTTGTACAGGTACAACCTCCCTCCTACCTGAGGTATCTCACTGTGCTGAGGGTCGACTACCCCTGTTTCCTCTGAAGCCTCTTCCTCTGCCGGATGCTCTTCCACTGGCTCTGCGAAAAGCTCCCCTGGCTCGGCTTCCTCTAGCAAACCTGTTATAGCCATGAAACACCCCCTGATTTTCAAAGGAAGCATTAAAGGCTGGGGAAGATGTGAAGCTACTCGAGCTTTGAGGCTGTTGATGTTGAGGTTGAATTTTTGAAGTGGGTGGCTGGTTTACCTGGTTTACTGGAACCGCCTGAACCATAGGTTGCTGTTGGCTGTGTTGGAAAGGTTGGAACCTTCTTGCCTTTTTCTTTCCCCTTAGAGGGTTTGATGATGAATCAAACTTTCTTTTGGGAAAAAGTCCCCAGCGGACTCTCAAACTTTGATTAACTCTGGCTGCTTCGCTGAGTACCTCCTTAACCAAGCCCTCCGGAAAAAGGGTAGATCCCCAGATTGAAGCCTTGATCAATCTATTAGGCTCATGGCGGATCGAAGCATCAGCTAGAACGTGCTTTCGGCAGTTCCTTCTCGCTACTGCGAAGTCATATACATCGCACTGCAATGTGTGTAATAATGACTTTGTTAAGATCTTAAACAGGGATTCTTCAGCGTATACCATGGTTGTCATCTCTGCCATAGTGACCGAGTTTATAGTTCTACCACAGACGACTTCTGGCCTCATATTCAGTCCTAATGAGTGCTTCTGGGAGCCTGGGCAAACGTTCGCTAAAGAGATCTGTCGCACAGTCCTGGCTTAACTTTCCCACTGAGAAGGTTGCCGGAGCATCCAGCCAGTTTTCTGTACCTCCCGGGAGGAGCACGGATGGTAAATCTGTCTCCCTGATTTGAGGCATGGGTTTGTCTTCCGCTGCTGCCTGAAGAGTTAGTTCCAAGATCTTGGTTGCACATGGAACCGGGATATCCTCCGGGACCACGAACATGGTGAAGGGACTCTTGTGATGAGTAATTTTAGTGTTTGTACACTCCCATTCAGCTAGGGTACGGACCCAAGCTGATTGGGCCTGGTCTCTAGGAAAAATTACTGTCTCCTTAGGTATCTTGTCTTCTCTTACTAGAGCTTCAGGCGTGCATAACCTGAAAAAGGAAATTGGAGACCCGGCGGGTAGAATTCAAAATCCTCTACCGGCCGAGTTCCGTATCCTTCAATAGACAATTTGCCCTCCGAAAATGGAGCGTGTGCAGCTAGTCTCCAAGGGTTATTTGCCTTGAAAGGTGGTAACTTAGAAGCATCCGGGACAGGCAAGGATTGTTGCGTGTGGCCGGATTGAAGGACTGCCTGCATAAGAGACTCTTGGGTCTCCAATCTTTGGGCCAGCGATTGAATAGATTGGCCTGACGCTTCTCTATTCGAGGCCAACTGGGTCGAGATTTCCATAAACTTAGCCTGAAAAAGATTAGTCATTTCTCGCATGATTACGCTAGAAATAGCAGCCGGGTCTAAACTCGAATCCTGTTGTTTCGGTTTTTGCAACCTGGTTCTTGTACTCTGCCTAGGTGTCGAGACATTACCTAAGTCCGCCGTCAGTTTGGAGGCTGATGACGGACTGGCACGAGTCTCCCTAAGGGACTTCGGTTTGGAAGGCTTAGGAAGGGGTTTGGTAATTGATCTATGGGTGATCGACCTAGATTTTACCTTTGGAGTTACCGACATTGACTCGTTTCCTGAAGTCACAGTTTTCTTAATAACTCCCTGAAAAGAAGAAGAAGAAGAATGAGACGGACTAAAGGATAGTACTTTAGCCCGTGGATCTACTGCCTCACTTACTCCCCTACCTTCCTCCTGGGTGTCGGTCATCATCGGTTCGAGGTCTAAATTGATCGCAGCAACCTCCTCAACCATATCTCCTCCCAAGCCTTCTAAATCTTCTGCCAGTATGGCTTGGGTCTCATCACGAATCCTGGCGATGATTGGAGCTGCCAGATCCGTTGAAACCGCTGCCGACATCTTAGCATTCGGGTATATGAGAGAACACAACTCCTCAGACAGCATGTAGGGTCTTTTGCCTTTGGCATTCCTGCCAAATCCGCCTACCCAAACTTTTGAGGGTCGCGAGAGCAGCTGCATCCCTTTCCGCCTGCGAGTTCTGGAAGAGAATTACTCGTTAAGCGGGACAATAATTTAGTTTAATTTATGGCTATCTGAAAATATGAGTCAATCCTCTTATTCAAACAATTATTTCACTATCTCCCAGCTTGCATTCGAACCTACCGTATCAGAAGTGAAATCCTGCATCAGGTTGTAGCAGATTTCGCAACCGTCTGGGTGCCAAACTACTAGGTCATCAAGCTGGATTGCGCAACCTGCGTGCGAACGACACACCTCGTGTCCGCATGGTTGATGCAGCATTGCAGTATAGGCTGTCTCCTGACAGCGGACCATCTGTAGTTAAAAATTGATACATGAATATCACTGAATATATCCACCGGAGCTGTATCCGGTGGTACATGTATTAACTAAATTTAATTCATGCCGGAATGTTGTTAATTAACATTCCACCGGGTATGATTCTAGCGGAACATGCCTAGTATATAAGCAAGTCAAGTGCTGATTCCGGTGGCATGCAAAAAATTTCTTAAGAATGAAAATGTTTTTCTCCATTTCCTTTTGCTTTCCGGTCCCCCTTTTTAACGCTTCTTTTAACAAAATAGGATTTATGCTGACGGAACAGGAAAATTTTTTTAAGTTGAGCTGTATCCGTCGGCTCCGGAAAGGTTCCCCTAGTTATACCAGGGCTTGCCTTGATTTGTGTCAACTGTCACCGGAACGGGACATAAAGTAGCGAAACACGGGGGGGCGGAAAGCTATGGAGAGGAAAAAGACCTTAAGTCTAAAATAAAATTAAAAACATCTATATCTAAATATTTTCAGGACTAGGATACCCGCCGGATTAATAAATCCGGCAGAGGTAACCGTAATGTCTTATCAAAACCTTAAGTTTATCGTAAAATTTTTTTTTTTTTTTTTTCGGAAATTATTCCAAATATATGTAACGGAGCTCTGTGATACTGAAACTTATCATCCTATCCCCTTTCCATGTAAATTTATGACCGGAAACATAAATAACGAACGGTTCTAGTTGCGTCCCGGGCCCTCCGGGACGGGAGGACTAAACATGGAAAGGGCAAGGGATATGAGGTATGGTATCTGGAACTACCGGGAACTACCTTCTTGTCGAGCCGGGAAGTTGTCCAGGGCTCGACTGGATAGGTAACAGTCCCTCATAACTACCTGATAAGAGGAGAATTCTCCCTCGACTGGACCCCCCCCCCCCCCCCCCCGTGGGAGAGGGTGGGGCTCCAATGATTACTTGGAGTAGCATAGCGAGTAGCACCCCAACGGGGGGGATGGAGAGGGAGTCACCTGGAGGAGTGGAACCCTCGTAATCAGATTGTATAACACCTACCAGGTGTATCACCTCCTGGTCAGGAGTGGCTCAACCTGGTCACAGGACAGATGGCCACCGGCCTACTGCTCTATAACACCAATCATAACATGTAAACGATAAAAATAACAAACTAGAATCTAGCGTGTGAGAATTGAATTATCTAATAAAATAAAAGGAGCGGCTAGCTTATCCTTCGACAAATCACATTGATCTGGTCAGGTCGGCCAGAGGGCTCTGACCAGCTAACCTACCATTCCGAAAACATAATTTTTAATCTCGATGGGAAGGTAGGCTAGGGGAAATATAGATCTTATAAGTTAATTCAATAACGCAACAAAAAAACCATGGTTTCGTGTCCAGAAAACCTTTATAGTGAAAATGCACGAAAGGGTTGATCGTTAATACTTCTCACACGACCAGAACAAATTTTTATAACAACACGTCAGGATCTAAAACAAAATTGATATAAGCACTGCAATTAAAATGTGGGACTACAATTAGTATGGGAGACTAATTGAAAGTCGTCGATACGAATACCGAAAATAACGTAGAAGGCTGACTCGGGAACGGCGCATGCAGGTTCTCAGAATGTAAACAAGCCTAACTAAATAAAAATCGGTCAAAACTCTATAAAAAGCTAATTTATAGACTCATGCAGTATTTAACTTTGATCCAGAGGAATCCTGACGATCAGACATAGTGATAAATCACGAAAATCACAAAAGAAAATTTCCAAAATGAAAACGTGTGTGGAACACACGAATGCTATGAAGGAATGTAGATTGAGGCGCTAGTAGTAGCAGTAGCGGCTAGGGGGAAGGTGTTGGTACGGCTCCTCTTTGGAATGGGGAAATTGACAAGGAAGAGAATAAATGGCAGAAGACCTGTGGTAGTGTTTCACTCGCCCCAGATTTTATACCGACACCCTATTAAAGGGGTGAGCGAACCGGATTTATTCTGGTATAATCCAATGTAGCTTTTCTCTTGTATATTTAGCAATAATTATACCTTAGAAATGAATGCTATAGGAATGTTTCACGGGACGACACAGGTTAGGCCCAGAAATAATATTTAATCATATTTAAAACATATAATATCATGAATATTGCCTCCATACGGCAGTCCTTGACAACTTATTCATGAAATATATTATGCAATTTGTTTTCAATACAAACCAGGGAAAAAAGCATATTTAGCAGTGATTTCAAGAGAAGGTCCCCAATTTACTTTCTGTGGAAATATATTTCATTCTATCATCCTGATTTATATCTCAAAATCAAGCGCATATGTAAGGGTAGCTAGCTACAGGCCCATTTGGAACCATTTGACTTTTGTATGAGGCCGCTCTTCATTTCTTTTAACTCCATGTTTGGCTGTGCAAGCTGCATAGCCTACCTAAACACACACACAGACACACGCACACACAATATATATATATATATATATAATATATATATATATATATATATATATATATATATATATATATGTGTATTATATATATATATATATATATATATATATATATATATATAGGAGAGAGAGAGAGAGAGAGAAGAGAGAGAGAGACCGAGACGACGAGAGAGAGAGAGAGAGAGAGATAAGTGTGTGTGTGTGTGTGTGTGTGTGTGAACGTACTGCTGCAAAATAAACGTGTATTCACAGCTAGATGCATATAAACATACATTTTATCAATAAAACTGTCATCAGTCCTTCATTAAGCAGGCCATAGTGTTATTTTTTTTTTTAACGATGGACGCAAACCTAGGAATACGTGAAAGTGGCAACTCACATCTGGTTATTTTCTCAGTGGAATTTTGAGGAATCATATGTAACAGCTTTGGTCACTTCCGAAAATTCCGATAATGGCGGGAAAAGAGCTCTTCGCTGAACAAACGGAATCCGTCCCTGCGATAACACTCTTCTTCCTAAACTCACTTTCAATTTCCTTATCAGCGAGGTTTCTCTTTGCTGTAGTTGACGGCGGTAAATTTGTTCCACTTCTCTGCTCGATAGATTTGAATAAAAGCCCGCAGCATGATATATGACCCAGATTTTACTTCCAACTGCCATTCAATTCGGTTGTATAACATAGTTGTAGATTTTTTGCCTGGTCTGTAGACATTACTTTAGGCATAACTGGTGGAATGACTTCAATGTTTGCTCCTAAAACTGTCTTGTCCTCAATAGACACATTAGTTGAACCTATTAATACGGCAGATAATGTCTGGAAGGAGTAAGCTAGATGGTAAGTCCTCTTGAGCAATCCTAAATACGATCCTGAATCGGTTAACCTCATTTTAAGGAACAACCCATTCACCCAAACAGTCTCATCTCGCTGTGACTGAACTAGATTTTGTCAGCAAGTGCATCACTGTCTCTAAATGATAACAAATAAAGAAAAGAATACACGAAATAAATACGCCAAAGCAGTAGGACTGGCTTTTTTTTTTTTTTAATCTCTGACGAAAGCCATAATTCATGTTGATATGTAAGTAAAACTATTTTAGTTTCTAAAAATGGAATTACTTTTATATCCACTACATCCAATGATTATAAAATTTTATATAAAAATCTATCAGTAACGACCATTTTCAAAATAATAGGAATTTCATGAAGCCAAAACTTGCTCTAGTATGGCCTCTATTTTACATGATCTAAATCAAGACAATAGAAAAACCGACAGTGCCACACACTGATTTAATAAACTCCAATCTATATTAAAAAAAATACATAGCACGATAAAGGTTATCAGCAGGCGTTCTCAGTTCTAGCAAATTTAATATATCTTACCGTTTACGGCCTATAGGAAAAGCGTTTTCAGATTCTGTAACTCGATATTAATAACATTTTAATGGTTTTCATTACATTAACTTATAACAAAATAAATATGACATAACATTTTAATTTTACAACATTAAAAGCATAAAGAACAATTAATAAACATTATTAGCAAGAAACCGTTCCGTTTTCTTGACAGGAAATCTATCGCACACTCCCCATTCCTAAATATAATGCAGCCTAGATTGAATCACGCGAATTATTTTTCTTTCAATTTTGCTAAAAATCTAACATTCAGCCATTTATTTATCACAAAAAGGATTGGCCTGTCCTGCTTCGTATCTATATCAAAGTATAAATCTCACTCTCTTGTTCTTATCGCATTCGTCTTCAGAATATAAATGGGGCTGGCAACCGAAAATAAAGAAAATATCAAATCAGTTGCACGTGCTTTGAGGAAAATAACATTTTCCGTCTAAAACTCTGTGTGTGTGTATGTGTGTGTGTGTGTGTGTGTGTTGCAATTGCATCATCAGTATGTCCAACTTTGACGTATTCACTAACGAAAACTGTAAAATACTCACAGAACTAGTAAATTCGCCCCTTCCCCAACCTCTTAAAGTCTACCATATCTTAAGTCATAAGCTAAACTGGTCGATATATATATATATATATATATATATATATATATATATATATATATATATATATATATATATACACACACACACACACACACACACATAGAGAGAGAGAGAGAGAGAGAGGTTGGACTCTGAAATATAGTATTTACTTTCTACATTTTGGCACTTTTATGGTTTTTTTTTTTTTTTTTTTTTTTTTTTACTAAAAACACACACACACAACACACACACACACACACACACACACACATATATATATATATATATATATATATATATATATATATATCTATCTAATAAAAGGAGCCCATAAAAACCAACAAAAAAACAAAAAAGATAGAGCAAATGTACTATATTTCAGAGACTCCCTGAAGAGGGAGACAGCAGTCTCTGAAATATAGTAATTTTCTCTCTATATTTTGGTGTTTTTATGGGCTCCTTTTATTAGATGGATTTCTGTTGTTACAGAACATTTTTACCAGTCATATATATATATATATATATATATATATATATATATATATATATATATATATATATATGTGTGTGTGTGTGTGTCGTGTGTGTGTTTAGTAAGAAAAAAGAAAGAAAAAAAAAGAGCCCATAAAAATGCCAAAATGAAGCGCAGTATTTACATCAAGATGTCCACAGGTCAGCCATTAAGTTACCCCAGTTGACAATTTCTCTTTAACCTTCTTGATTGCTGGTTGGAGGAAGATTTTATGTATAATATCGGATTACCACAATCCTTTGAAAGATTCATTGTGTTTCTTTGTCTGATCAAAACTGATTTTAACATCTGGCTTTTGAACTTACAATTGCTGTTATAAATTATATGTGATCAATTCCAGTTTATCCTGTTATTATGGTTATTTGTGTGGGCAAAGATAGCTGGGCTCTGTTGTCCATACCTAACTGAACACATATGTTGTATTAATCTCTCGGGGAGTGATTTCCCTGTAAAAGTAATGTATAATTGGTCACAGTCTTGGCAACGGATTTCACATACTACTGTGTCTTTGAGGATTGGCTTCTGTTGGACGTTAATCAGAGATTTGGCTAAGGTATTTGGGTAGGTAAAAGCAAAAAGGCTAGAGTTTCCAAGTTTCTGTGTCAATGTCTTAATCATGTCCAGGTGTGGGATTTTTAATTTATTGTTGGGCATCTCCCAATTTATTCTTAAGAGCCTTATGGATTTGTTCTCTGGATTTCCTGGAAAAGGAAATTGTAATAATCCACAAGCAGCTATCATCTTTAAAGTATCCTGACCATATAATTGAGAAAGCGATCCATAAAGTGAACATAACCTTCTACCATCCCACCCCAAAAACAAGACCAGAGAAACACCTAACAGTTAAATAAAAATCCCACACCTGGACATGATTAAGACGTTGACAAAGACACTTGGAAACTATAACCCTTTTGCTTTTAACTAACCAAATACCTTAGCCAAATCCCTGATTAACGTCCAACAAAAGCCAATCCCCAATGACACAGGATATATGAAATCCCTTGCCTTGACTGTGACCAATTCTACATCGTTTGTACAGGTAAATCACTCCCCAAGAGATTAATACAACATAACTGTTCGGTTAGGTATGGACAACAGAACTCGGCTATTTTCAGCCACATAAAAAACCATAATCAGAGGATAAACAGGAATTTGTCACATATAATTTATAGCAGCAATTGTCAGTTCTAAAGCCAGATGGTAGAATCAGTTTTGATTAAACAAAGAAACTCAATGAATCTTTCAAAAGGATCATGGGGCTCAGATATTATAGATATAAATCTTCCTCCAGCCATCGATTAAGAAGATTAAAGGCTCAGATATTATAGATATAAATCTTCCTCCAGCCATCGATTAAGAAGATTAAAGAGATATTGTTAACCAGGGTGACCTAAAGGCTCACCTGTGGACCTCTTGTTATAAATACCACTTTCTCTGTAACTCTTCTCATTCACCACCTGCCTAAAGAGAGAGACCAAATTATAGTATTTACTTTCTACATTTTGGTGTTTTGTGGGCTCCTTTTACTAGATGGAATTCTGTTTTAACATAATATATTTCACAGTCACATATATTTGTATATATATAAATATAAGTATATATATGTATATGTACACATTTAAATGAACACAAACACACACACACACACACACACACAAACACACACACATATATATATATATATATATATATATATATATATATATATATATATATATATATATATATACATGGTCTAACATGAGTTTATTAAAATATCTTGGGAAATGTAATAGTAATTCTGAGCCAAAAATAACCTATAAACATATACATTTTAAGGCTTCGTTTGCCAGTGACGTGAATTCTTAAAATAACCATTTATCATTTAATGGACTTATGGGATGTCGGAGCAGTCAGGGATATGGGGAAGGTTGGATGAAGCACATTAGGCAACTGGATTGCTAGTATTTTAATAAAGATTTTTTTCCTTGCAGTTTATTGGAAAATGTAATATTACATTCCTTCAATTAGTGAATTATCTGTGAATAGGCCTCATGTAATCTCATTTTAATGATTAACTTTATGTATGAAGAAAGAATTTGCATGTTGCAATGAATTGTAGTGCAGTCTGTCCTGTCGCCTCGTCATGGAATTATTGGATTAGGAGTCAGGATTAGCCTATGCCTATTCTGAATGAATGATGGTGACAGCAGTCATGATGACAAGGAAATGAAGGTAGGGAGGATACTGCACTTTGAATAATGTCAGCTGTTTTACCTCTTTCAATTAATGTATGAATAGGCTATCTTTGACAGGAACTAAAGAAGAAAGTGAATTTTCAATAATGGTTGTCATTGCGACGGTTTTCTGTAAAAGTGCCACAGTTCTTACAGGAAGAGGTTTAGGAACATTGCAAGCACGTATAGATATTGCTCCATGACATGATCTCTTTCAGGACGAACAACTTTCATTACGTACTGTCCTTTTTATGCAATCAAATATCACTTATCCACAATGACCTATAGGCTAAGCTTAACAGCTAAACCGGAGCAAACATTTGCATAAGGGCGCCATGATCAACAGTTAGCAGTGGCCTCATGAGTGAAAGTCTAGACACCACTTTTTACTAGTTAATTAATCCTTCGGTAAGCCTCTACCTAAATTTTCAAAATACTGAAGTTCATAGCCATCGCCTGCTACCATGCTAACATTAAACAGTAGCCCATTTTCTGGAATGGCAAGTTGTTTAGTAAACATTTTTAGTGAAGGTTTTTTCTCACCCAAAAAGTAGGATGAACCCGGTATCTTACGCTAACTACATTACTTTGTCTATCTGTATACCGAACTGATTTATACTCTTTTGCAAAGCGAAGATCATTCTGAGCATGTTGCACAATGGGAGTACCTTTGCTTTTGATAAAATGAGTGATAAGCAACTCCAACTGCGTCCATAAGAAATCATTCTATATAAGTTAAAAAAAATCCAGGCGATTTTCGTACAGGGCAGAAAGTGACCCATTGTTACTCTCCGGGAAAGTCACAAATAAAACCGTGACAAGTCACCCACTTGGAGCGCTTCCATAATACACACGAGATGAAGCTGGAAGACATCTTGGATGTCTTGAAACATTTTCCTTACGAGATCCCGAGCTGAGGCGACTCATATTTTCCTTCGTGTTTCCTGAACTTGTATGACTTATTTCATGAGAAGTTCAAAATGCTGACGCAACCTGGGTTTGTCGCTGATCGCCAAATTCTGAGAGAAGTTCTGAAAATCGAAAAATGGCGTTCACCGATCATCAATGGGCTCGTATGTTGGCAAAATCTCCATCTTATATTGGACACACATTCTGAGATTTGAGTAACGACATGCGGAGGTAAAAGTGAAATTTACTTCTTGCTGATTTTGTCCAATACGGTTATAAAATGTCTCAATCAACTTGTCTTCCTAAAGTACCTTGTCTTTATAGTTTAATTGCCAAGTCTCTCTCTCTCTCTCTCTCTCTCTCTCTCTCTCTCTCTCTCTCTCTCTCTCTCTCTCTCTCTCTCTCTCTCTCTGAATCCTTAAGTGTAAATGGTAGCACAACTAAGATAGATTGAAATAAAAAAGAAATTAAACAGGCAAAAGTAGATGTTCAATTCTAAATAAAAAGAAAAAAAATAAACAAGTACCATTAAATCAACTGACAACGGGAATTAGAAGGTGGGGGGGGGGGGGGGGGGGGGGGGGGGGGGGGGGGGGGGGGGAGGGGTTGTAATGGGATGGGTATACCATGATGAAGTAATTCTCACCTACGAGGTGAAAATGTATTCTCACATATGATAATCGCCCTCTTCAACCCGCCCCCCTCCTCTCTCTCTCTCTCTCTCTCTCTCTCTCTCTCTCTCTCTCTCTCTCTCTCTCTCTCTCTCTCTCAATATTCTTTCGACGCAATCCCAATTATCTATCCAAAATTGTGCTTAAGATCTACGTCAACTATTTTTGCATCTGCAGGCACAAATGCCATTCATGAGAACAAAGCAATGGCATATAAGAGAATAATAGTTTCTCAGGCTGAACGAAATTTCCTGTCAGATCGGGTCGTTTATATCCGAGACCAAGGGGGCGACTTCACCATTTAATCACGGAAGAAGCTGAGAAATGCCACTTCGTGCGAGAGGTCCCACATCACAAAAGGCGAGTTTCTAAAGACAACAAAAGTCGGTATCAGCCTCCTCCACTTTGTATGGGCACTTCCATCCCACGGTGGACACAAGGAACCTTACAAAATAAAAAGTGTCTCGACAAGCAGAATGAATTCCCGATTTACAATAATCAATTCACAGCAGCCGTGCATCTGGTGCCCAGCACCGTCCCTTACGACGTTCCTGATTGGCTGTTGATCAGCCAACCACAGGGCTGGAAAGTTGCAAACTCGTCAGAGTCTTTCAAAACGTCGTGCAGTGAGGATCTCCGCTCCCACCTCGCCTGACTCCTGACAAAAATGTCTTTCAAAAGTTATAACTTTCATTACACCTCAGTTTTACCCTAAGAAAATCAGTGTTTCCCAATTTCATCACTAAACATCGGCAAGTAAATCATTTGAGGATTTTAATGATATATGAATTATGTGATTCAGTAAACTAAATGCTAAAATATGTATAGTGAACTTAGCATGAAAATAGAATATATTCTTTCATTCCTTAGAGGAGATCGCAGTGCATTCATCATTTATCGTCTTGTGTTCCATACAGTATCGTAGCTTAAATGCCATGGATGACAATGCTACCAAACAGTTATAGATAGGGCTGTCAATATGAAAATAACAAGCAAAAGATTGAGAATATTAATCTCTCTCATCTTCGTGTAGTCACGTCCTATTCCCGTGATCAGTCGATGACGTCATCATCGTGATCGCTATCCCTCACAGAAGTAGTCTTAAGGGGGAAAAGGAAAAATGAGACGTCATTATCGTTACTATCATTACCACTATCACCCTCTCTCATATCCTATATTAGAAATCTCTACACGAAGAAAATCGTTACTTAGAGAGATATTGATACCTTATGGAAGAAATTCATCCTCCACTCAAACCGGTTCTAGGAACATTCGCCATAAAAATTTTTGCCGTAGGAAAACTCGCCTCAGGAATCTTCGCCGTAGGAAACTTTGCCGTATAGGATTTATCACTAAGACAATTTCGCCGCTTCTTTTTTCTTTCTTACTTTTTTTTTTAATATACGAAGTACCTTGTTATCAAGTATAACTGACTCACACTGTTACTTCGATTTAAATATTTTAATAAGCGAAGGCCCTTGTTATCAATTATATCTGATTGACAAAGTACCTTGTTATATCATTTAAACGCCCAAATTGAATACCAAATTTGAACACTCAAAGAAGGAGTCGAGGTATATCTTAAACTTTAAAAAAAGATGTCTTTACTCATTCGATGATATTTTTTTGTGCTGCCAACCGATAACAATGGTCTATCAAGTGTAAAGTATCAGAGGCAGTGTGACATTAGTTGACAATCTTAACTCTTTGTTGACAGAATAGATAGAAAATACGGTGAAAAAACATATTGGAAATGTGAAAATAAAAAATGTAAAGCTAGAGTGCATACCCTGCTGGAAAATTATAATTTACCTATATGTAAGACATTTGGCGAGCACTGCCATCCATCTCATCCATCAAAACCAAAAATGTTTGAAGTAAAAACCACAATTGAAATCACTAGCCATTCATTCACAAACTTCTGCTCGGTGGTTAATTGCAGAAATTTCATCTAGTTTGGATGATACTGCATTGTCTTTGCTACCGACTTCATCGCATTTGTCTCGCAGTATTAGAGGTTGGAGGCAGAGGAAAAGCCAAGCTCCTCCGATCCCAACCGGAAGAAGTGGGTATACAACACCAAAAGAATATAGATTTCTTGAAAATGGTGTGAACTTTTTATTGTAAGATAGTGGTGAAGATGATCCGGATAGAATTTTAGTGTTTGGTCCTCAAGCTGGGTTAGAGGACCTTGCTAATAATAAAGATTGGGCTTGTGATGGCGCTTTTAAATGTAGCCTAGATATATATTATCAGATATTCACGTTACATATTATCATAAGACATATCGCACCACGTCTTTCTGTTTTGCTACCTAGTAAATCACAAGTAACCTACAGCAGAATTTTTGGCGCCATGAAGGACTTACACACCTATCATTAGAGCCCGAAACCTTAATAGTTGATTTCGAAAAGCAATTATCTATGCTTTATGTGATATATTTCCAACAACAAATATAACAGGTTGTTTATCTCATACGGCCACATTGTGTATATATAGGTTTTAAGTCACACTATCTTACGGACGCAGAATTTAACAACAAAATCAAATGCTTCACTGCATTAGCATCTCTGCCAGTGTGTGATGTTATTGAGGGTTTTCTTGAAATGACTGACGATGATGATTTGCCCCAAGAATTTGTTTCATATTTTGAAACTCACTATATCGGAGGAGAACGGGGTCGAGGTGAATTTGAAGGCGAAGAATGCAGCCAACTTTTCCAATTGAACTGTGGAATGTCTTCGAACGAACCCAGAACGGTATGTTTAGAACCAACAACAGCATAGAAGGCTTCCACAATGCATTACAGTGATCCCATGACTAACATGCACTAAAATTTGTGGAAACTAAAAGGAAGAGAGATTAGCAAAAAAAAGAAAAAGTGATTTAGATCGAGGAGAGGCAGTGAAAATGAAGAAAATAAATACTGATATCTATGCGACGAAATTGTCTTACGGCAAAAATCCTATACAACGGAGTTTCCTCCGGCGAAAATTCCTGAGGCGAGTTTTCCTACGGCAAAACTGTTTACGGTGAATGTTCCGGATACGGTTAAAATCCTGAAATCCTTGGCTTGAAGATGCTTGGTGATGAAATTGGGAAACATTGCTTTTCTTCGGGTAAAACTGAGGTGTAATAATGTTATAATTTTTGAAAGACATTTCTCAGAAGAGGTCGGAGCGGATATCCTCATTGTATGACGTTCTGAGAGACACTGACGAGTTTACAACTTTCTAGCCCTGCAGTTGGTTGGTCAAGATGCTCTTCAGAGATCAAAATGCTCCTCAGATATTTATATGCCTTTTAGGGATCAACATGCTCTTCAGGGATTAAATTGCTCTTCGGATATTGAAATGCTCATCAGAGAATAAAATGCTCTTCAGATCTTCAGAAATAAAATGCTCTTCAGAGATTAAAATATTCCAAAACGATTAAAATGTTCTTCAGAGGTTAAAAAGCTCTTCAAAATACTCTTCAGAGATTAAAATGTTCTTCAGAGATTGTTAATAGATGCGAATGCTAAGTGCAAAGTGAAGAAATCTACCACACCTAGGCCTTGGGAACAAAATCTTATATTTGACAAAAGAATAATTGCATAGGCGAATATTTGCTAGTATGCCATCATTTTTTGAAGTATTTAAGAAATATAACAAATAACTTTGTATGAAAATCCAAATATTCCTCTAACAAATATAAAATAAATGTTTTCAAGATAATTTCATTGTCGCTACTCATTGTAGACCTATGTTACAGCAGGTGGCGGTTGTTGCACCGACACTATAATGGTTGCGTCACACACGCTCCCCTTACACGTTGATATCAGTGGGCGCATTCTACTTTTGTATTTACATTTTGTATTTACATTTTTTTCAGCGTTGAGGTGTAAAAGCCATCAAATCGGACTATTTCAAATTTTATGATTGCTTTGGAAGTAATATTAATGTTAGGACAATCTTTTTATTTTATTTAACATTTGAACTGAGGTTTGATGACGACTTCGCTTTGGTCAACTGCATCAGCAATGGGTAAACGAAAGTTTGGAAAAAGTTTCGTGTTTTTTCTGAAATTTGGCTACACGTGACATTTTCTTACAGTTTTGAAATATACGACAGATTTCACTCTTATGAAACATATTATGGCCCTATTGTATACAATAACCGTGGTTCTCTAATGAAATAACAGATAAGACATGGAGCATGTCAGGTTGCCAGTTAGTGAATTTTGAGCGAAATCCTATGCAGTCATGTAGCATGAGTTCTGAGCATAGCTGTACTTCATGGATTAAAATATTCTTCAGAGATTAAGATATCCTTCAGATATTAAAATGCTCTTCAGAGATTTAAATGTACCAAGAGATTGAAATGCTCTACAGAGATTAAAATGTACTTCAGAGAATAAAATGTTCTTCCGAGATTAAAATGGTCTTCAGATTTAAAATCTTCTTCAGATATTAAAGTGTACTTCAGAAATTCCAATGCTCTTCAGAGAATGAAATGCTCTTTGAGAGATTAAAATGTTCTTCAGAGTAAAATATTTTTCTGAGATTAAATTGTTCTTCAGGAGATTAAAATGTATTTCAAAGATTAAAGTACTCTTCAGAAATTAAAACGTTCTTCAGAGATTTAAATATTCTTCAGAGATTAAAATGCATCTCTGAAATTAAGATGATCTTCAGAGATAAAAATATTCTCGCCATTAAAATGCTCTTCAGAGATAAAAATTATTTCAGAGATTAAAATGCTTTTCAGATATTAAAATGATCTTCAGAGATTAAAATGTATTTTGGAGATTAAAATACTTTTCAAAAATTAGAACGTTTTTTTAAAGAAAATGTCCATCTGAAAAGAAAATGATCTTCAAAGATTAAAATGTTCTTTAGCGATTAAAATGCTCTTACGATATTAAAATGTTCTTCAGAGATTTAAACGTACTTCACAGATTAAAAGGTACCCCAGTGATCAAAATGTTCTTTAAGAGATTAAAATTCTCTTCAGAGATTAAAAA
The DNA here is from genome assembly GCF_015104395.2 of Macrobrachium nipponense. NCBI lineage: Eukaryota > Metazoa > Arthropoda > Malacostraca > Decapoda > Palaemonidae > Macrobrachium > Macrobrachium nipponense. The sequence goes on from NC_087200.1 coordinate 37,420,454, forward strand.
AACCCTCAATGTGCTATAGAGATTAAAATGTTCTTCAGAGATTAAAATACTCTTCAGAGGTTAAAATTTTCTTTAGATTAAAATGTTGTTCAGAAACTGAAATGTACCTCAGAGATTAAAATGCTCTACAGATTAAAATGTTATTCAAAGACTGAAATGCTCTTTAGAGATTAAAATGTTATTTAGAGATTAAAATACTCTTTAGAGATTAAAATGTTTAGAGATTAAAATGCTCTTTAGAGATTAAAATGTAATATAGAGATTAAAATGTTCTTCAGAGATTAAAAAGCTAATCAGAGATTGAAATGCTCTTCAGAGGCTAACATGTACTTTAAAGATTAAAATGCTCTTCAGATAAAATGTTTTTCAAAGATTAAAATCCTCTTCAGATATTTAAATGTACCTCAGAGATTACAATGCTCTTCAGAGATTTAAAATGTTCTTCAGAGATTAAAATGCTCTTCGGAGATTAAAATACTCTTGGGAGATTAAAATTTTTTCAGGTATTAAAATGTTCTTCAGAGATTAAAATGTTCTTCACAGATTAAAATGCTCTTGAGATATTAGAATGTTTTTTTTTCAGGTATTAAAGTGTTCTTCTGAGATTAAAGCATTCTTTTGTTATTAAAATGCTCTTCAGATAAGAAAATGTACTTCAGGAGATTAAAATCCTTTTCAGAGGTTAAAATGTTATTCAGATTAAAATGCTATTCAGAGATTAAAATGTTCCTTAGAGATCAAAATGTTCTTGAGAAATTAAAATGCTCTTCAGATTAATATGTTCTCCAGATTTAAATGCTCTTCATCGATTAAAATATTCTTCAGAGATTAAAATGTACATCCATGATTAAAATGTTAATCAGAGATTAAAATTCTCTTCAGAGATTCAATTGTACTTCAGAGATTAATGTGTACTTTAGAGATTACAATGCTCTTCAGAGATGAAATTGTATTTCAGAGATTAAAATGGTCTTCAGACATTAAAACGCTCCTCAGAGATTAAAATATTCTTCAGAGGTTACACCAGAGACAAGAGATCATCCCAGAGACGCACCAGACAAATGGGGCCATAACTTAAGTAACATACAGATGATGAAACATGAGTTCACTGCAAATCCTACAAATATAATGGAAAGGGCAGTATTTCACCGAGTAAGAATAAAAAGCCTGTTACTATAGGGAAACGAGAGAAGAGAGAGAGAGAGAGAGAGAGAGAGAGAGAGAGAGAGAGAGAGAGAGAGAGAAATCAATTTGTAAGCGGGTAAATATGCACAGAGGCAACCAAGCATGCAACGAGATATATCAAGGGAGGCCATAAAAGCAATATATGTGCGTCGCCAGAACTCACTGCCAGCCATTCTGATTCGGCAATAGTTAAAGATTTCATTTGGGAGGAAACCGATACCATGGGAAAGAACTTTTGTCCCCTTTTCTCCCCACTTTTTATTAATATTCAATTTATCCCTTCAACCATTCTTTTTAATCATTATAACTACTCTCTTTCCCTGCTGCCATTTTTTGTCGCTCTACTTTTCATAAAATCTCTCTACTAATGCATTTCATTGTTTTTCGCAAATATCTGGTAAACTGATTAGTTGATAGAAATGGTACTTTAACAAAGTGTATAAAGCACCTCCCCCTAATTTTTGGTAATATAGTTCATTGTCAAATGGTGTTAGCTTTGGCGTTTACTCTTGACTTGCTTCCCATTTCCCATTCCCGTTCCTCCCTCCCTCCCTCCCTCACTCTTCCCCACCTCATCCCTCCCTCAACCCACCTTCCTGGTCTTCCCATCTCGGATCCCCACTTTCCTGCTTATTATATTATATCAAGTATAATATTGGATGCTATAATTGTGTTGGTTTTTGTAAATTCTTTGTTCATTTAATTATTGTTATTGCAACTTCTAAAATTATATACGTATATAAACGGGAGTAAGCTAAAGAACGTACGACCATCACCCTGTTCACCAAGGCCATGAGAGACAAGGTCTGTTCACTTCCCCCAAATCCCCAAGGAGGCGGAGCTTTGTCTACTTATTGTGTAAGCAGGTGAATTGTTGCAAGAGAAAAAGAAAGAAAATGGGTATAATTTGGGGGAAGCTACTACCACTATCATAATATCATTGTATGTATGTGTTTCTTTATTCATATCACACTACAAATCCGTTTCTACCAATCATACACCAGTAATAAGGATGCAATTCTTGTACCGCACTGAGTTTAGTGAATGAGTTTGAGTTTCATGCATCTTGAACTATATTAGTTATCATTAGTGTAAATAGGCGCACTATACTCATATACATATCTATTTTTGAGACAGTTTCCAAAAAGGATTTTACTTGTTTTTCTTACAATTGGGCCAGTCGTTTATGAAGACTTCCTTAGTGCTACATATTACCCTATTTTCTGGCATTTAACATACAGGAATTTTTTCATAAAGAAGGTATCCAGTTCTTGCCTCATTCATAATCAGTTAAAAAATTAATTTTCTTGTGTCTTTCACAGGTTTGCATCTCTATTTTGCAGAATCTGCAAACTTTCATAATTGAGGATTCGCTCGATTTTTATTCTCTGACGGCAACAGACCAAACATGCTTGAGATATATGTTTATCAAAGGGATTATATATCATCATTAATATAATCTTGATATACTTGTTCCTTATGAATTTGATTGATTTTGAATGAGTATATAAAAATGAAAATGAATATGTATCCTCTAAACACTTTCCCAAGTTATATTCTGTTCAATCTGAAGTGGGGTGTATATAAGTGTATTTATATATAAGTATATATATATATATATATATATAAATATATATATATATATATATATATATATATATATATAACTCCATGGGTTAAATATAGACAAAGTAATAGATAATATGATAGAGAGATAAATACATTGAATGACTGATTGACCAATATGCGTGTGCTTTTTGCGTGAGTGTGTTATGAAGATTCGCTTACCTATTGTGATTGATCCTTATTCTATAGTCAGCCTTCTCCATTTTGTGTGTGGTTAGGAGTCGTATTGCAAATGCATTTCTGCATCGATGCGGACAAAGTAAAATGGCAGCCATAACGGCAATGGAAAATCTGTCTCCATCAATGACGCAGTGGATACTTATAGTGCGAGTGCTCCAGGCGATACACAACCTTTATCATTATGGTATTACCTGACACGCCAAGGACACTATAAACAAATACATTGGGAAAAAGTAACCATTCTTATGGTCATTACGTCAAACTTCGCTATCCTTTTCATTATAAACTCCAATTCTGCTGGTATTGAACAATATCAGGGAAAGCGGTATTATTGGGGGAGAAGCGAGAAACACACCGACAAAGAAAATGAGAGAAAGGGAGGGAGGGAAGGACTATAATTACCAAAAATTAGGGGAAGGTGTTTTGTAGACTGTGTTAAAGTACCATTTCTATCAAATAATTATTTTGAAAGATATTTGAGATCAATGATGACTCGTGGTCCCTGAAATGCATAGTAGTACGCCATCATTTCCCATTCTTTATGTCTACAATTCTTTTTATCTACTTTTATTTCCGCTCTATGCCTCAATACACAGAACTTTCTGCACTTCTATCATTCAACTCAATCTCTCTCTCTCTCTCTCTCTCTCTCTCTCTCTCTCTCTCTCTCTCTGTTAATGCAATCTATCCATCAACCTGCGCTCACTGGACAGATCCGAGCAATACTGAGAGCGCCTTGCTAAATGCATCAGTGTGACGTGTTTAAACAGAAATTAAAGTACTTTAGGCTTTTCCTTTTTATGCAAATCCACAAATATTTTCCTGGGTTTCTGGACCCCCCACCCCTCCCTAGGTACTTGCGTCCTTGTCGTTGTGGCGTGGGCTTAGAAACAAATACAGTAAATAGCTGGCCATTATGGGCATGTAGCATTCCCTTCGCAGGGCTGTCTTATCTGTTCTGTGATCCACAAACAGGGATGCAACTGTGATATCAGTTTCCCAACAATCTCTTGAGTTTACTGAAGGCAGTGGCTGTGCAAATTGATACAAGAAGAAAATGCATCAATTGCTCACTACAATGAGCAATGATGATGTTACTGTGGGCATTCAAATCAACTCGGTCAGCCAATTCTCCCGCATGTTGATATGAATGGTAGACATCCTTCCTGAGGTGTTTGGACAAACACAAGAGGCAATTCAATAACCGACAATAAACGAGTGTACTAGAGTCTTTAGTACAGAACAAACATATTTTAATGTACAAACAAGCACTATTTCAAGTTCTGACCATTCAGAAGTGAGTTCTAACGACATTATTGACAACTGGACTACAATCTGATAGCAACAACACCCCAACTGTGTAACCATACGATGCCTGAAATGTTATGTATATATTATATATATATATATATATATATATATATATATATATATATATATATCACCTGATTTTGAACTGGAATACAACCCTTCTTGTTTTTCTTTTTTACTCTAATTGTACTTTGGGTGAAAATAAAAAAAAAAATGAGGCGAATGCAAACGTTATGAATGACGCATGCGGAAATTTTACATATATATACGTGTATATATATATATATATATATATATATATATATATATATATATATATATATATATATATGTGTATATATATATGTATATATATATATATAATATATATAATACAATATATATCATACATATATAAATATATATGTAACGAGGATATGAACCTCGTTATTTATTTGGTAAACGTGTAACTCGAGCGTCAGGCAAACAACACATAAATCTCTCTCTCTCTCTCTCTCTAAGCAACCAGCGGCTCGCGACTTTTCTTTCTCTCTCTCTCTCTCGCCAAGCGACCGCTCTCTCTCTCTCTCTCTACTCTTACAGGTAATCAAAATGAGAGAGTTGCATTATAAAAAATACATTTATTTAATAACAAAGATAATGATCCAAGTCTTACTGACTAACTTAATTCCAATAAAACCCCAACATTAAAATGTCTAAAAAGTATTTGTCACACCAAATGTCTATTCTTCCATCGGGACTCCCTCTCGGTGACCCCGCCCCCCCAATGGTTCCGCTAGAACCGTCTGTTTCAAAGACATGAGAAACACTCGTAAGTACACACATAAGTTTAACAACAAAGTTTAAAGATTGGATATTCTCATTAATGTTAAACAGACAACAAGCCACTCTTTGGCTAAAACAGTGTAAGACTCACCCAAGCAGCCGGAATATTTCACACACAAACCACAGATAAACTTTCGCTAAGCTTCCCTGGCATCATGTCTTTCTCTCAAAGACGCCTCTATGCCAAATCCCACATAGACTTGGGTATGATACATTTTAAATGGAAGAGGCGCACACGCACCTACGAATGCACATTTCGCTAATGCCTCATATTACTGGCTACAACCAGTTTCCCAAAGGCACTTTGAAAAGAGTTCATGAACTGAGTACATTGACTCATCTTTCTATGCAGTTTTATGTCACGCCACCTCACAGAAACCATTGATCAGCTTTTCTTGGGTCGTTGCTTCGGCATTCCAATAGGTCACAGCGAACATATTGGCAATATATCATTAATTATAACCCTAGGAGTAATATAGCTTGGCCACCAATAAATGCTAGCTCCCGCCTAGCAAAATGGTCAAACAAAATAGCTTCTATAACATAAAAAACATTGGCCGGCTTAAAATAAAATATAAGTAATAACTGCACATCTCTGGCATTATAAAGTAAAGTCTTATCACGCTTCATTTCTCCAAATAACACTAGAATTTTCTCTCATCTTGGATTCTTGAATATCCCTCTTTGCTTGTCTGCAACTTTCAGAACAGACTGTAGCTAACTGTAGCAGGCTGTAGGAAGACGGAATGCCTCCCTCATTGTAGAAGACTTCTAATGACTTCTGCAGATCCCCAAAAGACTGTTGAACTCTGTAGAACTCTCGTGACCACCACGGACAATACGACAGCAACCTCTCTGCACGGCTGGTGGACGTCTTGCTAGTGTTGGGAAACGACTTTTTGGTGTGTTAGTATGTCAGTCGAGTCATCTGTCAATCCAAAAAATTAACCCCAGACATACTACTTCTATCAAACAATGATCTCAAAAAGTCAGAAATACTAACTGAACGTCTCCCAATTAACTCCATTCAATATGACTACTAAATGATAAGTCATTATCATAACTCTCAAAGGGGAAAAAAAAACATCTAGTTCTCCAGATCCACACATCAGCACACACACAACCCAAAAACTCACAGCAACTTCACGGACCTTTGCACTCACATTTCAAACACGAATGTTCTCATAAGTAAAAAAAAAAAGAAAAAAAATAATGAGCCCAAGAAAAAAAAAAATTCATGTAACACGCCCAGACCCAAAAATGTTCTCTCAAGCTCTGATATTTGAACAACCCACAAAATCAGCAAAAATCTCCAATGTTTAACAGCAAAAACCCCTTTACTGCTCATATAAATAAGTACAATGAGACTTAATGTCAAACTCCCATTTATATAAAGATAATAAACCCCCCTCCCCCAATCCAAATTACCATCTCCCATCCAAAATTAAATTTGTATTTAATCTCAATCCCCAATTACATCTCTCATAGGAAAAGGAAGAAAAATAAAAAAAAGATAATCACAAGTAGATTTCCCCCATCACAAAATACATGATATACATATGCATAATATGCATAACCCCCACGTTTTTCCCAAGAAATGCCCCATGTATAGCTACGGAATTTGCCAGAAAGCAAACTCTTACACATGCGCTTTTGTGAAATGCTATTGTCAACACTTCCAGATATTGCAAACACTCTGATCAATCATCGCTTGTCAGCAGAAAAATCCACCTGCGGAAGTGTGCTCAAACAGCAGCACAAAAAATGTCTAGTCAGACACACAAGTTTGGAAACTCATGATTCTATAGAAAAAGGTCTAACTGAGACAAAGTAAGCACGTTTCACAAAATTAACTCCAGGATATGACTAATGTGTTCAAAAGTTTGTCTCAAAGACTTATTCGCTCAACATGACTCTGCCCAATTATATGCCTCCAAAAATAATATACTTGTGAACATAAAAAATGCACACATCTCCATAGGACCACAATGCAGTAATGCCACTCGCCTCCAAATAGTCACGAAACCAAAAAGAAAGAACCACAGAAATCTTCTCTTTGCTCGAGAAAAACAAAACTCCCATAACCACAATAAAAGGGTCACCCGCCCAAGATTAATTCCACCTCCATACATAAATATGTGACACCATATTAATAATAAGAGCACTCCGGTGAAAAAATATTTCCTCCATTTGGTTAATAACCACATCCACATATTCCCTCTTATTTCTCTGATAGCCATCTGTTAATAAAAAACCACCACTCCAGGAATAAAAGATAGTCACCTCTTTTTCCCCAAATAAACAATATTTACCTCTATTTCCCCAATACTCCATGTGGAATAACACAAGGCTCCAAAAAATATTAAATCTCCAAAAAGGAATATCAAAAAAGTGAAATCCTATCTCCAAAAAAATGTGTACTCAAAGCATCCAACTCACACACTCACAAATATTGCCCCATAATCTCCAAATATGTGTCTCCATTTGCAACAAAGATGGCTGCAAAATAATTGAACTAAACATAGCTCTCATCACCATTGGCAAATATCAAAATGGCCAAAAATATATCTCCAATATATTATATCTCAAATTATAACTCCAAAATAATATACCTCCAATTATATCTCCAAAATAATATATCTCAATTCTCCAGAGAATAACTCAATGTTATAGTCAAAAACTATAAAACTCTCTCCATTTAGCATAACTGATAAAAAAGGGCAAAAACTCGGCAAATAAAAACTGTCTAGAAAATTCTAGAAAAAATCAACAATGTGCCACAACTCATTATAACAGAACTCCAAATTCAAAGTGTCTTAGCCAAGACTTCTCCATATGCACTACGACATAGGCCACTAGAAACTTAGCCAAGTTTCCTATCTCTCACAAAGTTGTCACAAATACAACAAAGGTATTGTGCACGAAAACTCACAATTTGGAACGCAAATATCCAGAGAAAAAATGTAGTGCCATTACGTATGCATTC
>NC_087200.1:37438566-37458566 GCF_015104395.2 Macrobrachium nipponense
AAGCTCGGCGTTAGGGACTATTCGGAACGAACACTTAACTCTTGCTATAATAGTCCAGGGAAGGTAAAATATATTGACATAACTTTGCCGTCACTCATTCAAAGGTTTTTGTGCATTAATTGCTACTTTTGCTGCTAAGACTACTATTTCTGTTAGAATTAACAACACATCAAATCAGCGCGCAGTTTTATGAAAACGATAAAAAAAGACCATTCATCTGTCTAAGTCATTTCCAAGAGCGGGAGAGTAAGAAAGTACCAAAAAGGAAATATCGTGGATAAAGGCTTAAGAAAACAAAATAAAGATGAAATATCAATATAAAGATGACAATCAGAGATATATAGCATTCAGAGTATATAATATAGCAACATACAAAATAAAAAATAAATAAATTGAATGGATAATATAGTTCAGGAGAGATAGCGATGAGGATATTGCATCCTCTATTAAACTGATCAGCATCCGTAACGATGTCAGCGTGTCATTAAATGGAACTATAGAATAGAATGTTAAATTCAGGTCAAAAGCCAAGCGCTGGGACCTATGAGGTCATTCAGCACTGAGACGGAAATTAACAGTAAGTAGGTTGAAAGGTGTTTAGGAGGAAAACATCTCAGTACTACTATGGAACAATGATTAGAGGGGGTGGAAAGTCCGATGGAAGAGAGAAAATATAAACGGAGATACAGTAAAAGAAATAAATGAGGTTGCAGCTAGGAGCCTATAGTGCACGGCATGAGGTGCACTGACGGTACTAACCCCCTTCGGGATCTCTGGTAACAATGACTCACAGAACGAGTGCTTGAATGCAATTATTTGTAAACTATGGAACATCATTGTGATTATCATCATCACCATTGCCTCCAAGGCCGAGTGGCTCAAATGCCCTTTCTGAAATACGAATCGGACTCCTAATTGTAAACATGCACAAATAAACATTCGAAATACACTCAAGCTCCCCACGAACAAACTCCCCCCAGTTTGTCCCAATTATAAACATACATAATTGCACGGTCTAAATGCAATCAACTACACACATGCGAACTCTTCCCAATTTTAAAGAGATCGACCCATCAGCATAGCAATCACGGCAAAGGAATGACGAGCGCAGATATCCTCTCTCATCAGCAGCAGCAGCAGCAGTTCAATGTCGAAGCAAAGGCGCTTCCTTCATTCGAGTGTCGAGCGGACTTTTAGCAGCGGCGCCGTCTCTGCGTCGAACATCGGCGCTATAATCCGGACCAGCGGCAAATAGGACTTCCCTAAACGCAGCCCCCGGCCCCCTCCCCCAGGGGACAAAGAAAATGAATCCCGCGGATATATCACAGGATTATAAAGCTCTGGCAATAAAACAGCAATTGCAGCGACTTATCATGGTTCCTTCGGAGTCATTACAGTTAATCTAAATTAATGAGTCCGCGCCATAACTCAAACTACGCGGAACATTACCCATGAATAGTGTCGGTTCTCGTGCGTATATCACCCCAAGAAAAAAAAATGAGAATCAAAAATTAAAACAGTCGAAGAAGTGGAAGAGATTAATACGCGGAGACAAAGCAAAGAATAAGAGACGCACCCAAAATTAACTTACAAATATGTGAAAGACACGATATTGAAAACAAAATATTCGAAATGAAATCAGTCGTAATATAAAGGAATGATTCCCAATACAATGTGAAAGAACGTTAATGAAGACGTCACACAGTAAAGAAACAGAATAAGAAACCAGAAAACTTGGTTGAAAAACAAAAGATAAAATGGAATAGGATAAATGTATTGTGGTTTACTTACATGACGGAGAGAGAGAGAGAGAGAGAGAGAGAGAGAGAGAGAGAGAGAGAGAGAGAGAGAGAGAGAGAGGATTTCATTGCCATGTGATCGGTATTTAGTTAACAAGAAAGATGTATGATGTAGTCGCGTCACTTACTGGCAACCCCCAAACAAGTCTAGTATAGCTTCTGAATTACTCCTCTCACTATCAAAATGAATGTAACAATACTGTAATAACTTTGTTTTTACTGTAAAAAAAATTTATTTATAACCTATATACATACTACGTGCAAACATAAATACAGACATTAAATGAAAGTAATGACATTCAGAGCATCATTTTCAAGGATTGGCGGTATTGCGATGTTCATATATAATGCTATAAGTTTTTTTGGTCGTTAAAAACGAATATTATAACAATTAGTTCACAAAATGTCTCCGAGAGAAAAATCTCGGAGAGAAAACAATCTCTTATAATTTGTGTTCAAAGAACATAAAATTACGATGAGAGAGAGAGAGAGAGAGAGAGAGAGAGAGAGAGAGAGAGAGAGAGAGAGAGAGAGAGAGAGATTGGGGCTGGATAGTTGTAGGGATTTGTTTGAACTCGTTAGGGCCGAGACTTTCCGGAGTGAAGGAAGTAAATACTTAGGAAAATGTGTTTTAGAGAACCATTTCTGAAGGTGGGACCTCTTGAGGAATGAGCCCGCAAGTATTGAGCTTTTGCCAAATGAATTTTGAGGAAAAAGTTTCCCAGAAATCAGATTACAGAAAATGAGTTCCAAAGTTAGCGAGGTATATAAATGGACTAAAAACAACTTCCTTTATTCTTCGTTCAACAGTTTTTATTCGTATGTATGTTTGTTTACACAGAATATACGTTCTGAACTATCAGTAACACATTTTGCACATGCGTACAGAAGAAATAAGCTACCACGACTCAAGCCATCAGGACGAGCAGCAGTTCTCTCAAAAGACAAAACTCTTTGTACTTTACGTGAACGCAAATGCTCCATCTGAAAATATTCAAATTGCACCGCATAACAACGCACGTAAAGTTGTGATTCAACAACAGCGCTTTCATCATCACCAGTTCCTTCAGAATACGCGCCGGATATGAGAAAGGAACGGCGGCGGCGGCGGAGGGAAGAATGGCAGGTGTCAATACTACGAGATGTATAATAGGAGGGGAAGAGAGAGAGAGAATTTAGGCTTTCAAACCAAGTCCTAGAACGAGAGAGAGAGAGAGAGAGAGAGAGAGAGAGAGAGAGAGAGAGAGAGAGAGAGCAGGCGCTAGGGCACATTCGGTCATCCCGCACTAATGAGAAATGAGAGGGGGGGTTTGAGAGGATGGACAGCAAGATAAAGTGACCCAGAGAGTATAAAGTAGACGAAAGCCAAAGTAGCGCCACCAAGAAGTAACAATTAGGGCTGTTGATCAGCAAGACTGATGAAATAAAGCAGGAATGGAGGTACAGTGAAAGATTTTGAAATGGGTGGAGTAAAGGGCCGAGGGGACCCTGCAAACACCCTATAGCGATACCGATGTGAGAGAGAGAGAGAGAGAGAGAGAGAGATAGTACAATAGTAAATCAATTATGATAAAAATAATATTACATATTAATAATGACTAACCAAGAACAGCGGCCTCTCAAGGGACTCACGTCTTTTGAAAAATACAGGAATTAGAAGTAATAAAATATAGCCACGCTAGGAAGCCAAAATATTGATCAATACACGAAATAGTATATAATAAATACTGTTTTACTGCACTTAAAGATTAAATATATATAAAGGCAACGTATACTAAAATCCATAACACCCAATAACAGGAGGGTGAATAGAATAGAATATCAATTTACGCCGAAAGCCAAGCGCTGGGACCTATGAGGTCATTCAGCGCTGAAAGGTTTGAAAGGTGTAACAGGAAAACCTCAAAGCAGTTGCACTATGAAACAATTGTTAGAAGAGGTTTGGAAAATAAGATGGAAGAAAGAATGTGAATGTAGGTACAGTAAAAGGAATGAAAGAAGTTGCAGTTTGGGCCCCAAAGGGAAACTGCAAACCTAACTAAGGCCTAAAGTGCACTGTGTGAGGCACACTGACGGCACTATCCCCTTCAGGGGTTAACGGGGGAGTGAAAACTACAAGTTTGGGCATTCAGAAATCCACAGATCTGCTTATAATATATATTACATGACACGCTTTTAAAAAATGAATTTGTTGCAACGTTACACACTAGTCAAATTAATCCCCCTACGTTGATTCAAATTCTACGACCCTATTTCAGGGAAAGTACTAAAGCGTTTTAAAAGCACCTCAGTTTTTAATCTGTTGGTCGGTTTATTTACTAACTCACAAAAAGTATTTATTCCAGTGTCAAGTGCGCCGTACTCAAGAGAGGTTCCCACTACATTTACATTCAAAGTACGTTAATATTTTTTGCTACTTGGAGCTACAAAAGATTTCATTTTGGTTCTAAAAAATAATAAATATAAGAAGAACCTTCCCCTGAAAGCATATATATATATATATATTATATAATATATATATATAATATAGTATATATATATTATAAAATCTATGTATATATATATATCTATATAATATCTATTATATATATATATATATTATCTTTATATATATATATATATAGTATTATATATATAGATATATATGAGATATATAATATAAATTATAAGATATAATTATAGATGATAATATAAGATATATATGATATATATCTATATATATATATATATATATATCCCTATATATATAATATAATTCTATATATATATATATATATATAATATATATATATATATATATATATATCTATATATCCCTATAATATATATATATATATATGTATACATGTATATTATATATATATATATAAATATATACTATATATATATATATTATATATATATACATATAGATTCATATATATATATATATATATATTATATATGCACACATTATAATATATACATATGATATATGTATGTGTGATAATTTTATTAGTCACGTAGTCATAGAACTACTCTTTATAAACCATCGCTGAATTACTCTAAGAGACACCAAAGGACAAACATAATGAAACAAAATAGTCTGCAACCTCATTACATATGGAAAAACTTCTCTGTACGAGAATTCCGACTTATGTAATGGAGTGGACGTGGAGGAAACCTCATGAATTATGGAAACGTTGTCTCAAACTGCTGTATTTATGCTAATAATTATACTATCTCGTTCTTTCCTTTCGCAAGTCGAAGGAAGGGAGCTGACTTGACAGAACACAGCACAGAAATTTCGCAAAAGCAGTTTCACTTTTCTATACGCACTATCGTCGAGACAAACAAATTGTAGAAAAAAAAAAAAAAAGAAAGCCTGGGAGAGGAAAGCGAGGTCATATTCTCCAAGAAAAATTGGATGCGCCTTAGACAAGTTAAAGTCTTTGTGTGACCCTGAGAAAATCTGAGGGGCTTTGAGAGAATCACATGTTTTGGAAGTAAGGAGACTGACGCTGGCGTCCACCTAGATAAGATTACAAGCTTTGGAGGTTGAGAACATGAACTAGGGTCAAAACTATGTCAAATTACAGGTCTCAGAATTTGGAGCATGAAACTTGAGTCAAACTGGGTCAAATGACACGTTTTTTTAAAGTACAAAAACAGAAACTGATGAGACTGGGTCAATTGACGTTTTCAAAGTTCAGAAACAGAAACTGAGGTCAAACAGGTTCAAATGACACGTTTAGAAATTTAAGAAACAGAAACCTGGGTCAAATGACACATTTTGAAAGTAGAGATACATGCTTTGAAAGTAGAAAAACATTAATTTGGGTAAAAAGAAAAAGTCCAATTACACGTTCTAGACATATATCAACAGAATCTGGGGTCAAAACTAGGTCAAGTTACATTTTTTCAAGGTAGAGGAGACAGTGCCATCAAGGCTGAGTCATACAGGATGTCTAGCATAAAAAATAAAATGCAGGATATGAAGTCTTGAATGGTGTTACGTGACTTCCTCAACAGAAAAGGAAGGATTTTGATAAATAATCAACTTATCCAAATACTGGAAAATAAGCCTGCCCCCACTCTCTCCCATCCCCATCCCCAAAGAAAAAATTCAAGATTAAAGTAAGATGAATCGTTCTTATAAAGAATGAAGAAGAAACATCCTTTATTTCAGCGCAGGTTTAATACCATTAGAGAAAAAAATATTTTCAACAATCATCAAAATTGTACCCCAAAGGAAGACTACCCAGTTTTCCTAAAACACAACTCGCTGTCTTGTCATTTACAGAATACGAAAGCAGGAAAATTCCGAAATTGGCATTAACATACGTAATACCAAAGTCAAGCAACCAAAATTTGCATTATTCAACGTAAAAGACTACTATTTCTTATCAAAATATACTACAGCGGCACACCTGCTTATAGTATTATATCTTGTGGCGTATTAGTTGAAAAGGCGCGATTTTCCTTCACAAGGTCTTATTTTAGTGCTTTCTAAATGGGACTTATATTAATTTGCAAATGTTTAGTATTCCTTCCTGATTATGAGTAAATACATGAGCAAAACAGTTTCTCGTAAGTGTAAGATGGATTTGAGTGACAGAATTATGGCCAAAGACTTTTAATATATATATATATATATATATATATATATATATAATATATATAATATATATATATATATATATATATGTATATATATATATGTAAATATACACAGCAAATATCACCTTATGTCTCCGTAAGCGCATAGATATTCACACAATGCCTTCATAACAATATACAAAATATCAAAAGTGAAAAACTATCATAACGTAACGTATCTTTCTTATTAGTTAAGATTAAAGGATTTCCTTCTACAAATGATAATAGAGCACATTACCTTTAGCTGAACATATGTAAAGATCCCTTCGAACATAAGGTACCAATCCTGAAAAAAAAGTAAAGGCTTATTAAAAGCCACGTTCATATCCAAGATAAACAACCTAAATTCATATAGTATCCCACCATACGAGGCCTACTATACATTGCAAACTGCATATTACAAACCTTCCATCCTGGCTGGTTACGTTCTTACCAACTTACTGTAATAACTTGTGACAATTCAATACGTTAACTAACAGGGTTTATTCAGTCCACCAATAATCCACTGTCATCAACTTAGTACGTGTGCAATAGAAAAAATTTTTTTCTCTATTTCAATAAATTGTATACTTTTAAAATTAACAGAAGTACAACAGACAATTCAATGGATTACTTGACTCTAACAAAAAATGAGATTGCACCAGTGACCCTTTTCAAGGCTTTATGTACCTTAAAAGCAGAGGTCAGTGAACTTGTCTCAAGAATTAAGAATGATTTGCAACATGCTTTAACAGCAAAAGGATAATTGTTCTCGCAATGCTGACTCATTCTCTTTCCAGACCCAACATCCTTCGCTTACTTACCAAACCACTGAAGGCCTCTTAATAATATCTGAATTCCAAAGAGGTCCAGTTTTTAAGATGATAACTATTACAATATGCCTATGGAATTTTCTAATAAGTCAGATTTTCATAATAATACAAAATGAAATGTAAAAAAACCTTTTTAAAATATTTAAGACATAATTCACTGCTGGAAGACTTTTGTATATCACAACATGAGTTGTCATGATAAGAAAATGACCAGTTTTAAAGATCAAATTAATTTATTCTTAGTTATTATTCCAAACCAACAGATTGAAGCCCCACCCCGCTCCGGCCTGGGGTGTGTGTGTGTGTGTGTGTGTGTTTGTGTGTGAGTGTGTGTGTTCGTCCCTCCATTCGGTCATCTGGTTGATCGACGGCGTGTCTGTCAGGCTTACTTTGTCCTTGCACCTCCACCAACACGGTTACAGGATGTCTCGTCTGTCTATGAAAACCTCCAACCACGCCACACCTTTTGAGCTATAAACAAGTGACCTGGCATTTCTAATTCACACTTCACGAATGAAGTTTCCCTCCCTTCCATTTGTTTGTCTGTCCTTCAGTGTGTCTGTCACACTTACCTAGTGACCGTTGAAGGGAAATCAGTACGAAAATGAACACTTATGAAAATATGAAGAGTTTTGTTGTTCCAACTACTTCGGTATTTAGCATGAAAAATACACAACGATATTCAAGGCGTAGGTCTAGTTACTCGAATGGGAATAAGGACGCGAACACACCCGGGGAAAACTATTCAATGATGAACAGAATGTCAAGTGATTTGACTAAGTATTACAAAATTAAAGGTTTAGACGATAACGTTCCATATTCTCCTTCCACATTCAGTGCCTTGCGTTTTGTAAAGCGATCGAACATACGCACGGAGCAGTGTCCTCAAGATTTAATTCAAAACAAACATTTTCATAAATACAAAAGAAATGACTGAATTACCAATAAAGTACACTATCAATTCTAACCTGCACCGAATTAAGACTCTCAATGCACCGACACAAAAAACACGCGACAGCAACTCAGATAACTCTTTCAAAACGAGCAGGAGGGAAAAAGAAAAGAAACAAATCAGATGGGAGATAGGGGTGGGGAGGCCATAAAGTCCTAGCAACTTTCCCCTTCAGCTTGGAATATCATATTTCCTCCGTCATCCAACTCAAAAATGAGATAACTAGCGCACTCTTCGTTAACAAATTTGGCATAACAAAGAGCTAAAGAGGAGGTCGGGTGAGGGAGAAATCTTATTAAAGATTAGACTACGGGACGAGACTCGGGGTGACTGTGGGAGGTGGTTGGTGGTTAGGGGGTAGAGAGAGAAGTGAGGGGGAAGGGGGGCACGAAGAGCGAGGGGAGGGGGGGGGGACCGAGGAAGAGAACACTTGCTTCTACCGGAAACTTTCTTAATTGTCATAATGAGTAAATTTTCCCCGAGAAGAACTTCGAAAACTGGAGTCTTTTTCTTCTTCTTGAAGAAATTACTTTCGCTCTTGGTCCAGGAGGCGTTCGGAAATTTCTCTAAACAGACGTGGCCATCGTAGACAAATTTCAGGGCGACATTTTTTTTTCAACTGAAATTATCATAAAATCATTATGCTCCTCTACTTTGGTTAGTACCACGTGTATCTAAAGACAATTGCAACTAATGAAATATTTCACAGCCTAAGGTTTGCTAAATAAAAAATGACCTTGACAGTTTTCACATGTATAAGACACTATACCCGACTGGTAAGACTTACTTTAATATATAATCATCTCTCAATTTACATCGAAAGGTACATCAGTTAATGATATAATCGACACATAAATACTTGAATTATATAACCCACATACAAATACTTAAGTGATATGACCCGAATACAAGAACTCAATACGACTCACAAAAAATACTTAACGATATGCCTGACCCACACAAAGTACTGAAGAGTGAGTACCTGCTTTCATCCAAAGGGTAAGACCCAGTGAACATTTTCAGGGTTAACTGGCCGAGACTTCCAGTACGAGAATAATAGAGTAGTGGTATTTTCGATGGTTTAAAAATATGAAGGCATTAAAAGCAATCGTATTAAACTCTTCTATGGCTGTAAAGTGAGAAATATAATTTGATTTCCATGAATATTTCATGTTTCTTTTTTATTTCCAGTGTATCAAGAGGCCATTTTTCTTTTCTTATTTAAATTTCACGGTATTAATACATTTTGTTCTTACTTTAAATATGTTTTAATGTGTCCTAATCTTCCTTCGAATTATTTCGTGGTTTTCTTTTAAACGCACATTTTCCTTTTCCGTCAATTTTCAAACGTTTATTTCATGCCACTTAATGTATTTTTATTAGCCTGGAGATGCGAAGAGAATTTCCCGAACGTTTCTGTTGCCTTCCTAGAAAAATCTACACAGAAGCTGATGAAGTTTCTGCTTTCATTGACATCATCATAGTACGTTGCACAATTTCCAAATACTAAAGTATTAATCATTATTTTAGAATACGATTTTCTCGATATTCATCATTCTGGTTATCATGAATCAAATAGCCTATATCTACTAGACACCTACAAAAAACAGTATTAGTTGACAAAAGCTTTTACGAGGAACGCAAAGTGAATCCGAACAATTATGCCTCTTCACGATAGAAATTTTCTTAATAAAAACAATAATACGAATCCGTAAACACACGAAAAAAAAAAAACACATTCAATACGAATGTACTAACTCAGCACGTCTACGGTCAGTCAACAACGAATAATAGCACATTCCCATCTTAGCCCAATATGAAGTCTTGCCACCTCTGGAAGGTAAGTGTGAAACCAACGCACCTCAAGCATTCAGGTCCTAAAACTGTATAACTAATGAACACGAATAAATTAACCTAATCATCACATAATAAATTAACAAGGCATCCCTCTTAACACGTCGCGTGGCGTAAAGTCTGGCTCAAGACAAAGCCCGGGTTGCAATTACCTCCCAATGAGGATTAGACCCAAATGCAGCCGGAATTTCCCAAACGACATAATATGCAAGCAGCATTTTGCATTAATGGGGAGACGGAACCCATCCAGCAACATGCGTTTCAGACTCGGCAACGCAAGCAGGGTTGCTCGTCATTGTCAACTTTTACAGCGAGCTGGAATCATGTTGTTCTTTTTAGCTACACTCAGCCTCCATTTCAAGAATAATTGGCGTTGACTGCAACCACGAAGTTCTTACTTATAAAAAAAATCTCTCTCTCTCTCTAATCCCCGAGGTACACCACCACCCTAAGTTCATTCCCGTAACCGCAAATCTCCGTTGGTGGTCAAAACAAGCTTTCTTGTATCCTTCAACCCTTCATTACACTTATGCCCCGCCCACCTGGAGACAAGGGTCCCTTCTGGTACAACCTATAGCTTAATCTATTCCAAGCAGCCACACAACAGTCGCACAACGAAGGAACGGAACGCCCGCATTATTGGTCGACTGTTGTGGGTCGCAACCAGCGGAGAAAGCATGGAGAAAGTATCTGATGATGTTTCACACGGTTAGAATGACCTCATCGAGATATTTTCGCTTTCTTTTATGTATGACTGATAAATTTGCTGTCTTCCATAAAGTATGTTCAATACAAAGATACTCTGCTAGCAGACACACTATGCTTATTTCTTTGAAACTAATTCCTCACCTGCCTTATGTCTCATTCTTTAAGGAGAATACACACACGCACTTTTACACACAAACACACACACACACACACAACGTTAACGGTCATTTCATGCAACATTTTATCATTTGATATTTCCTCTGTCACGTGACTGGACAATATACCCTTTTCAAAATACAATGGCAAACGGAACTAAGAAATTAACTAAATGAACTGAAAATCAACAAGCTAGAATGTAAAACAGAAACAAAACCCTTTACCTTTTGTCAGAAACTTCAATACCTTAATCGCCTGTAACCTGAAGATAACAAAACGCTAGCAACATGGCAGCAAGCCAGCCAGTCCACTACAAGAGGGTCAGTCACTGCCGTATTGAAAAGATAAAGCTCTTACCCAGTCAGTCTTTGGCGTATAAGAAAATAAAGCTCTCTTGCCCAGTCATCAATTAGCAAATAAGACCATAAGGCTATCGTGCCCAGTCAGTCATTAGTGTCTACTAGAGTAAAACACTCTTATCCAGTCAGTTATTAAAGTATGATAATAAAATAAAGCTCTTTTACCCAGTCTGTTATTAGCATATATGAAAATAAAGCTCTCTTGCCCAATCAATCACTGCCATATAATAGGATAAAGCTCGATTACCAAGTCAGTCATAAGTCTGTAATAAAATAAACCTCTTTTATCCAGTCAGTCATTAGCGTATAATAAAATAAAGCTGTCTTGACCAGTCAGTCATTAGCGTATAATAAAATAAAACTGTCTTGACCAGTCAGTCATTAGCGTATAATAAAATAAAGCTGTCTTGACCAGTCAGTCATTAGCGTAGAATGAAATAAAGATCTCTACCCCAGTCAGTCATTATCGTATAATACAATTACAATGAATCTCTCTTATCCAGTCAGTCATTAGCATATTAATAAAATAAAGCTCTCTCGCCCGGTCAGTCATTGGCATATATAGTAAAATAAAGTTCTATTACCCAGTCAGTCATTAGCAGATATAATAAAATAAAGATCTCTTACCCAGCCAGTCAGTCATTAGCAGATATAATAAAATAAAGCTCTCTTCCCCCATCAGTCATTAGCGTATAAAAAATAAAGCTTTCTTACCCAGCCAGTCATTATTACATAATAAAATAAAGATCTTACACAGTTGGTCATTGACATATAATAAAATAAAGCTCTTTTGCCCAGTCAGTCATTAGCGTATAATACAATAAAGCTCTCTTACCTAGTCAGTCATTAGCTACAATAAAATTAAGCTCTCTTTCCCAGTTAGTCATTAGTGCATAATAAAATAAAGCTCTCTTACCCAGTCAGTCATCTGTGTATAACAAAATAAAGCTCTCTTGCCCAGCCAATCATTAGAGTACAATAAATTAAAGCTCTCTTACCAAGTCAGTCATTAGCTATATATAATAAAAGCTCTCGTGTCCACTCAGTCATTAGGGTAAAATTAAATAAAGCTCTCTTGCCATGTCAGTCATTAGCATATAATACAATAAAGCTCTCTTGCCCATTCAGTCAATAGCTTATATTATCATAAAGCTTTCATACCCAGTGAGTCGATTATATATATATATATATATATATAGATATATATATATATATATATATATATATATATATATATATATATATATATATATATATATATATATATATATATATATATATATTCAATGAAGTACCCATAGCATCAGAAAAAAAGTCTTCAGTATAGAAGGCGGTCAAGAATCCAATTCCCATCCCTAGGAACATTACATGCCATCCCAAAGCCCAGACTAAGGTAACTTCTCTCTTTATATTTCAATTGAAACCAGTCGTGAGAGAGTCTGCCTGTTGTGGACAACATAAAACTCCGAAACTCAACTTGAACTTTTGTTCCGTTTGACAATAGTAGGTTCTTTCCTGAAAGGAATTATTGCAGACTCTTAAATACATTATCAAATAATAATCCATAATATTCACCAAGTGACATAATGTACCTCTATATATCTTACAAAGTTAACTAAATACACCTTTATAAACTGGCAATTTCACTACCTCAATAAACCTCATTAATTATATCACGTTTTTATCATATTTGTAGAATAACCAAATGTCAAATGTCAAATGTCTTTTAATACTTCCATGAATGATAAGACATATATAGCATATATATATATATATATATATATATATATATATATATATATATATATATACATATATATATATATATATATATATATGTGTGTATATATATAATATATATATTTATATATATATATAATAGATATGATATAGATATATATGATAGATATAGAGCAATATAATATAATTATATATATATATATATATATATATATATATATATATATTATATTAATAATATACATATATATAGAATAATATGATTATACGATAGTGATAGATAGATATATATTATTATTATATTATATATATATACCTATATATATAATATATACACAATATATATATTAATAATATATCTATATCTATAAATATATATCTATATCTATATATATATCTATATTCGTATATATATATCTATATTCTATATATCTAAATCTAATCTATATCTAAATCTAATCTTATATATTAGTATATATATATATATATTATATAAAGTTTGTTACAAAACTTACATCTGTGTGCCCAGATATATATCCTTTTAATTACGAAATATATAAAACAACTGTACTCGTCGGACACCTTACATGAACTGCCAAAAGGAACTTCAGAACCTTAGGAAATGAGGTAAAGCCACGTGATGTGTGTAGTACACCTCTCAACTCTTAAACTACCACTTGAAAACTAACGACATGGTTCTACCAACTGGATGAGTTTGTTTTTCTGCATTAACACTGCCTAGAAATCAACTGGAAGGACTACAACGCCATGAATTGGCTTTGGTTAATTCGTTAAATTATAGGATATCTTCAGTAAGTAAAGTGACAAGTGTGCTCATATTTGTTCAATACCTTGCATGTACAAAAGTAGTTATAGTGAAAGTGTTGGACTCAATCTATCATTAGTTAACTGACTCCACTTTTGCAACGGGAGAAGCCTGAATATGAAAGCTAAAACTTGTAAGTGCCAAGTGCCAAATTGCCCCAGTCAAATCGCTACAGAAACCTTACGTGGTGCACTGTAGGCATTAGTAAATAGCGTTTGCAGCGTCCCTTCGGCCTCTAGCTGCACAAACTTTTTAGCCTTTTACTTAACCTCCATTCCCCTCTTCCTTTTTCTATTTTGCTGTCCATCCCCTCCAACTGTGGTGCTTTCTCCTCCTTCCACCTAAATTTCGATATTTATGCTTCATCTACTTTACTTTCTAGACCTCTTTATCCTGCTGTCCAACCACTCAAACTCCCTCTTTTCACTGCTTTAAGCGCTGAGTGGCCGAAATGCTTCGGTGCTCAGATTCACAACCTGAAATTCATAAACCAATCAATCAATCAATCATTTCTTGAGAAGAAGAGAATAACAAATATCATAATAATTCAAAATGTACGAATTCTTGCTAACGGCTACATTCACTCTCTGATCCCGGGGTTCCATAACCCCCATGGAATCATCGCATCCCAAACCCCCCTCGCGAAAGGCCCCTTCACTTTCAACCTCACCCAACCCCCTTACCAAAATCCCGACCCCAGGGGGAGGGGCACGGGGAAAAAGGAAAAGGAAAGGACGGCAAACAGACAGGTCAGTTAAAAGCTTTTTTGTGGATGTGGCAAATGGCTTGCACAACGAAAATGGAGCTCAGTGGAACACCCCCCCCCACCCCCCCCCCCCCTTTTTTTTTTTTATATATTTCTAAATGCAGCGCCTGAAATGTTGTGGTCTTCAAATTTTTCCGGTGTTATACGTTAACAATTCAATCGAGGAGAAAAATACATTTTTCGAAAGGAACACTTACATTTTTCCTGTTAATTAATGTGCGGGGAAATTCGTTATCCCGTTACTAACGGGAGCCTCGACGCCGTTTCGTGGTTTGTGAATGTTACCCGAGGTGAAATTGCTCCCTTGGCGTCACCACCCCCTCCCCCTGACCCCACTACCCCCTTACTCCCTAACTGAACCACATTCCACTTCATATTGAATACTTTTAACAGATTAGCATTGCTTTACAAAACACGAATTACTTTCTAACCCAAGTAGATACTCCGTTACACACGTGAATGATGCAGATTAAGTGGCGAAAGAAGTTTAAATTTGTTCTTGACAAGATTCTATCCATTTGGACATAGGAAGCGTTGCCATCAACCAACATAAAACACGGAGCTGAACTAGTCTTTGTCCATTTACTATGCATGCTGACGTTTCGAGGACACAGCCTCATTTTCAAAGCTGAAAAACGCAATTACACCTAATATTTAAAAATTTCATAGACTCAGAATTAAGAAATTTCCAAATTAAAATTTTTTCAAAATTAAAAAAATTAAAAATTAAAAAACCTAATATTTAACAGATCGAATGCAAGAGACAGACAGACTGTTTCTTAAGTTCTGTTTGTTAAATATTAATTTTTTAAATTTTTCAATATTTTTTTATTAAAAAAAAATTTCAATTTGTAATTTTCTTATTTCTGAGTCTTTGTACCATTTATATATATTATAATTGGGTTTTCAGCTTTGAAAATGAGGCTGTGTCCTCGAAACGTCAGCATGCATAATAAACGGACAAATACTAGTTAATGACGTCTCCTTCAGCTCCTTGTTACACACGCACACATACACACACACGCACACACATACACACACACACACACACACACATATATATAATATATATATATATATATATATATATATATATATATATACATATATATATATATATATATATATATATACATATATATATATATAATATATATATATACATACATACAATAAATAAATATTAAAGTATACTATCAACAACACTGCCACATCGACATTATCACCATGCTCCGCTGAGAAGAGTGATGGGGGAGGGGATTGACCTCGAGTTACTAAAATTTCATTACAAAACCTTCTACTTGCGGCGCTTGAAGAAAGTCAATGGTACTGGCGTGCCATCAGAGCACCAAAGTTCTCTCTATCAGAATTTCCAATAAGATCACTTTTGGTATACCAGAGTATTAAAGTGTACTCTTCAGTGAACTGGTGGACTAAATTGAATTAATGTGATTTATTTACTACTACACGAAATTCTGCCTTTCATTCCTTAGTTAATATTCTCCTAAATCCTTTAATTTCCCACAATTCACTGGGGCCCTTAGAGCCTGGCCCTTTCAAGGAAATTGAGGTGTCCCCTCGGCAGGCCCTGGAACAAGACAATTTTGGACATGTGCTTTTACGTAGAAAATGTTACCAAAACAAACTCATGAACCTGACATTCAATATCATTAGCCTAATGTAACAGTATTTACTTCTACAAAGTTTTTATGGTTATATATATATATATATATATATATATATATATATATATATATGTGTGTGTGTGTGTGTGTGTGTGTGTGTGTGTGTGTATGTATGCATGTATATATATATGATATATATATATATATGTATATATATATATCTATCTGATATATATGTATATATATATAATATGTATATATATATATATATATATATATATAAATATATAATATATAAAAATAAACTCGCTCCAGAACTAAAGGTTATGATTTCAGAAGATTTCGGGGGCTTCATAAGAATAAATTTTACTGATGTTTCTACCATTAAAACCAAATTAACTTTCAAAGTTTCCCTAACAGAAACAACACTGAAAATACAAAATTTAAAA
Source organism: Macrobrachium nipponense (assembly GCF_015104395.2). Taxonomy (NCBI): domain Eukaryota; kingdom Metazoa; phylum Arthropoda; class Malacostraca; order Decapoda; family Palaemonidae; genus Macrobrachium; species Macrobrachium nipponense. Next base: position 37,455,251 of record NC_087200.1, read on the forward strand.
TAAACAAAAATCACAAAGTTATTTCAAAATCTAAATGGTAAGAATCTATGACAATTTTTACCTAGAATAATAATTTCACTGCCATGAACTGGGAGTACATACTGAGCGCAATTTCTTACTTATCTAATAAGTTGAGCAAATAAAAACAGTTCATGAGAAAAACTAATATAAACAGATGTATAAAACAAGCAGATATAAGTACCAAACATAGAAAACTTTATTATGGCCTCATTTAAAAGATTTAAAAGGCAAAGGTAGCTTTATTTGACTCTCTGTGGAGACAAGAAAAACAAGTAAAAAATGCGCCCCACTCGAGTTTCCGTCCGGTGGTGGCCTCAGCCTCGACCCATAAAACTCTTAGACGCGGCCCCTGAAACTCAGCCACGGTCCGGTGGTGGCCTTTGCTGTTGGTACCACAGATCTAGAATTGGAGATTGGACAATCACTCGACTGTCGCTTGCAAGTAGGGCGCCATTGCTATACGCTGATTCCCAGAAATAGCAGCGGCAGCGACTGCACAGACCAGCACCCTTTGCTGGGCCATCAACTGTGTTATTTACAGAAACAGGATCACAAAAGAACAGGGAATCATATTTGACAAGTAAGTGACATATTTTCAATCACGAAAATCTTTATATGACTACTGAAATAGAATCAAATCTTTATATGACTACTGAAATAGAATCAAACCAGTAACTATGTCTTAGATCACAGTCAACTTGCCGTCAACTACACGCCTTCTTTTTGGCATAGTAAAATAATGAATGCTGCAAAAAGCATTTTATTAAAGCCTATTTGATATTAAATTCATATAGCCTAATAAATTACATGTAGGGTCACGGTTAAATCTGACAATTTCCCTTACTACTAGTAGTACAATGTATGTATAGTATCATGAGGCCTAGCCCTAAGCTTGCTGCAGTTTTAAGTGTTAGGAAAGTGTTATAATGTTATTATCCATATTATCAATAAGTTCTCAAACCTCCTGGTAGGCAAAGGACTCAGCTGTCAAAAGATGACTGTCCCACTGAATCTGATCTGCAAGATCACATTCTACATAGTTTTATATATGTAACTCCTGGTAATAATTGCACTTGAAGCTGTACAAATAGCTCCTATGTCATGATTCAAATGCTTTGATCTGGTTCTGTACAGTCAAAATTGTATGATATGAATTAATGCAGACTGTCATTAATTACATGTACACTGTAATTAAATAAACAGCTTCTCTTATAAAATCTGTGAGTAGCCACGTAGGTTAAAATATGCCTTAAAAATGTCTGCAGGTCAGTGTAGGAAGCCTCTTGTTAATAATATATGACATGTGAGATTCTGGACTGATTTTTGCCAATTTTGTGTTTTAAGACCTCCTGACAAGGACAAAGAGCGAGACCACTTACCTTACTAAGGTTAGAAACTTCAGAAGGGATAAAATGCCAAATGATGGATCAAGCATATGCAGCAAGCATTTTCTGCCAAAGTACATTTTCACACCTCTGGTATGCATGAGCCTAAGTGTCAGCAACAGGAATTGGAGTCCAGAATATGTAGGGAGGCAATAATGTAGCTACCAAAGCAAAGTCCAATAAGAAGTAACCAAAAGGGACAAGCCGGCTTATACATCAATACTGGAAAGGACAATATTTATACAGCCCTGCAAACTACAATATTAATTGTATCCTTATTAACAGTATCAGGTCCAATAAATTTCAAAATCCTATAAAATGAACGTGCAGACTATTGAATATTGGCTTGTTAGGAATCATGCAATTAAACCTGGGCCATTAATAATATTATTACTACTATATGGATGAAGCTTGCATGGGATGACAGCGTTGGAGATGACAATCACTTTAGCAACTTTTGTCAAAATTTTACTGCCTGTCATTTTGACCCATGAATAAAGAAAAATAGCTAGTTCTGCCTCCAGAAAGGAAAACTGTAAATTTATGGTAGAAAGAAAAGCACATTACATCTGAAAATTGGTCAACTTTATTGCTCATTGTATGAAAACTACAGTAGACAGAGTTAATATTTATATTTGTACATATAGTACCCATTGCCCTTGGTAAATGCTGTAAAGATCATTTATAAATTAAAGACAGCTGAGAAAACTGGATGTCAATGCAGCATGATCATGATGTTGTAATGTTGCCATATCTGCAAAACTTTATGGCCTAACTGTATAAAAATATACTAGCAAAATTAAACATTTTTATTTCTGCATACAGTGCATATTGTATTTGGTAAATGGTGCACGAATCATTTGACAGTCTTGAACGACAGCCGAGAAAACACGTTTTAAAGAGTACAGGGTTTCACATTAGATTGCATAAGTTGCATCATTGTTTACATAAGAATCATTACACAGCAATGGCAATAGGCAATGCATGTAAAACTGGCTGGCTATCATAGGCTGTCCAATTTCTCACTCCTATCTATGGTTGGTACCTATAGCGCTGTCAGAAGTACGAGTATGACTAAATTTAATCTTAAATAAAATAAAATAAAAAAAAAAACTACGGAGACTAGAAGGCTGCAATTTGGTATGCCTTAATGATAGGAGGGTAGATGACAAAATCATACCAATTTGTAGCCCTCTGTCTCATTAGATTTTAAGATCTGAGGGCTGATGGACAGATAAAGTCGCCACAATAGCTTTATTTTACAGAAAAACTAAAAATGAGAATGAATCCAAATCGAAACAAAAAAACCGTGCCATGAAGAGAGCAGCACTGTACCAAATTACAGCTGTAAAAGAGTTAACACTTTCAAGGCAACTTGACTTTCAAGAATAAAAATAATATTTCCCAATAAACAAACTTTATAACCTTTTTGAACGTGTATGGGCCCCTAAGAAACATGCTTTATTAAGAAACGTTTCATGTTGCTTCGACACATCATCAGTCTGCAAAAATTTAAAGATAAAACATGTTTTCAATAATAGGCACCACCAAACATACAACCTACTTAACGACCCTTGAGTCTATTTATGAAGCACCTCTCTCCAGGCTTAAACTCTAATATTAGTTCTTCGTCTCCTCTCTCTCTCTCTCTCGTCTCTCTCTCAACTCTCTTCGTCTCTCCTCTCCTCTCCTGTTGTTGTTTAGGGGAGCTGTACGAACTGTTGTGGTCACTTGGCTCTTTCCCTTTCTTGAATAGGTAGCCTTCCTCATTTGCTCGTTTCATTTTAAGGTTTTAAATGATTTAATTTTAGTGGATTTTTGTGATAATTTGTGCTTTACCTTGCAATTTATTATAAAAACAATTAAATTTTTGCAGACTGATGATGTGTTGAAGCAACATGAAACGTTTC
>NC_087200.1:37463566-37621066 GCF_015104395.2 Macrobrachium nipponense
GCCCATAAGTATTCTACTAGGTTCAAATCTGCAGACTTGGCAGCCCAATCAATTCGAACCAAGTCTGGATATTGCTGGAACCATTGCTTTGCAACCTTTGCTTTGTGGACCACAGAATTATCCACGGTGATATACTATATTGGCATTGTATACGGCAATAATAGTTGTCGAACTTAGGGTATTGAAATGTCCGATAAAACTTCGATATACTGATTGCAGCAGTTCAGAAACTCATCAATGGCAATTGGCTCTCCCGGTTCACTGGCAGCCATCCATCCCCAGCTGTGGGGCAGATAACAGAAAAATCGTGCAAATGATGACACAAGCATCAAATTTGGCTCAAGTGCCCTCCAAGGTATACTGATCAAATCTGCCCATTTGGCCAATTGAAAATTCAAGATGGCGGCCATTTTCAAGATGGCCACCAAAATAACCACCCAAAGTAGATGTTTTGCTTAGGAATATTTGTAGTTGTCTGATTTGCATGATCTAAGTGTGGATTCCTATGTTTTGAAGCCTGCTGAACTATATTTTCCTGCTTAAAAAGCCCTCTGGGACATATATCTCAAGATGGCCACCACGATGCTTGTCTTTCTTTGCATAAGTTTTGTCCCAGCTAGTACATTTTCAAAGTTATGCATACCATGATGCTGTTTCTCGATCTGCTACTGTTCACATATGCAGCTGCAGAATGATGTGCAGGGAAACTCTGCCTGAGAGCACTTGCATCTTCCTTTGCAAAACTTCTTACAGGAGCACTTTGTTAATTCTTGACAGCTTGCTGCAATCGGTGGTAGTGTTGTCAAATGTATCTGCCATACTTCTCCTTTCTGTGTCCACCCCCATTCAGCTAGACTGGTCATGTGGTTTACAGTGGGTTGGCTGGCCCCAGATGATCCCAGCCTGGTAGGCTGCATGCTTTGCATGTTCTCTGAGGGCTGCCTGTGTTGGTGGAATTGAGTTGTACGGCCTCTGCTTGCAGGAAAACAAATCTAGTCTTGCTTCGTTCACACCAGTGGCTGTGCTTGATCTGTCATACATGAGGACAACGAATCTTTCTGGCCTCTGCACGTTAAGATCACGAATCAATGTTGGATGCTGGCTGAGATTGATGAATGTGTCAGTAATATCAACAAATACATTCCAAGTCTGCCATGCGGATTTCTTCGCTTTCCCACGGAAGGCAGACACAATGTCACATTCACTGAATATGTGAAAGTAGGGGATCCCTCTAGCTTTCTCAAGCCCAATTGCAGACTCTACCTCATGGACTGGAATCCATCACATATGGGCTCCTTGGCCAAAGGCAATCCACATTTCCTGAAGACCTAGTTTCTGGAAGGATGGCAGTACAGATATTGCTACAACTAGCACATCTGTGTCATTAGCCTTGATGATTATAGACTTGCTCCCGTCAGTCATTGCATCCCTAGCGTGAACAAATATTCAACTGTTAGCTTCTTCGTGACAACATGGGGACACAGCATCCAGAGACTTCACTGTGTTGCTAATGGCATCCTCTCCTTTTGTGACGATGGCTGTGCTTGTCGTTTCTGCTTCACACATCTTTTCAGCCAGGAAGTGAAACAGTTCAGTCTTGTTGCTGGGTTACGAAGGAAGCTTTGCTAGTTTCCTGGTGTCATGCTTGTTCCTGCACTCTTCTGATTCCTTTCCCCCTTTTAGATCTCGTCTCTGATTTCAGACTTGATTTCTTGTATACATCAATGACTATGTCCACCCGCTTGTACCGAGCACTATAGGATTCCACCTTTGGGATGATGTCTTCTTTGGCATAGTCATTAAATGCCTTTGAAGTACGTGGAGGTGAAGCATTGATAAGTGCTGAGCTGTCAATGATGATTGTAACTCTCTTTGGTTCTCCCACTGGGACATTCATTTGCGCTTCAAGATTTTCAACCAGCTTTGACTTCTGACACGTATGAAATTTGCCGCTGTCACTGAGAGATGCAGGGTATGACTGATTCTCTTGCTTAAAGGATTCTTGCTGGTCACAAAGTCTGTTCTGGCTTAAGATGAACAGTCGCAAGAATAACTGACAGTCATCTTTTAGGACTTTCTCCTTAGAAATTCCCTCAGCCTGTTCTTGTGTGAAGAATGAAACAGGGTTCTTCTTGATTGGATGATAGAAAAGACTTTCAGTTTCATCCTCTAACCCTTTCATAAATAATAGGAACTGCTCTTTGCCTCGCCAGTGATGTATAGCTACCATTTCAGCTAGAGTTGGGTCTGCATATTCTTTGTATCTAACACCATCAAGTCTGTTGATTTTTCTTGGAATGGGTTACCCATCTCCTACATCACTGCAGAGAGTGATTTCACCTTTTCAAAGAAAAGAGTTCTGGGCACTCGGTGTCTGCTTGTGGTGTCTGCTGCTGTATGTGGCATTCTTCACACCAGACATGGCCTCGTATCCAGCTAGTAGATGACTAACTTCAGGTCCAGCGACCATCCACCTTTGCCCACTGCATTATTGTTCTCATGCGCTTGATCAATCGCCATGCAAGAGAATTCTCTTCTTGACTTGTAGATGACGAATTTACCATTGTGAAACTCCTTGGCCACATCTGGTTGTTGTTGTTTGAGTGACATCGTATCTCGGAGGTGAATAGTGATCCACCAGGCATTGTTAACATTGTTATTTGCAAAGAAGAAAGGCACCCATTCTGAAAGTGCTTCACAATACAAGTTGAAGTCTCCTTCTCTGAATGAGTGGATGAGGTTGAATATCTTGAGTTCCAGACTCCAAAATTGGAACTGTGGACTCTCTTTCTTCCATTTTTCACACCAATCCTTGAAGGTTATTTCTGATGTGCTAGACTCTTCAGAGCAGAAATCATAATATGCCTTCTTCATCAGTTTGTACAAGCTGCATGCTGTAACCTGGTGTGCCTGTCTTGTCTTTGCGACACTGGATGCAGACGGGTAAGACTCTGAAGTACCAGATGAGGCCACATGGTCAGCATGATATGCTGACCATGTGATACTGACTGCATCAGCCACATTCTCAGTGAGGAAGACTTCCTCCAACCAAGAATATTCTGCTTTTAAATGTGACCTGATCGACTCTGGTGCTGGTAAAGATTGGCTTGCAACTGGAGGAGGATTAGGGTTTTTGGTGATGTATGCTGGTTGAATATTGGTGTATGCTTCTGGAAGCTCTGGAACTTTTTTAACCTTCATTTTTGACTCTATATCTAGTTTGAATGGCTCACATTCGTCACCAGGAATTCCTGTGTTTGGATGCTGGAAAATGGACACACTTATACCATGTAAAGAATGTTTCAGCTGTGGTCGCAGTTGGATTATACCCTACGTTGTCAACTGCTCCAGTTGTGAACAAATTCTTTCTCAAGACTGGGGGACAGATTACTCCATCTTCCACATACTGTGCAACAACTGCTTCTCTTAACTGTGCTGAGATTTCTAGGACTCGGTCATATGATGTGCTGAGCCCATTCTCATGGAGCATATCAATTATTTCTCTCTTCCTCGTCCTGGCAAACACATACAGGCCCATGTAGACTGCAAAATGTGGCTCCCGGTCCTTGGAATGCCTGTGAGCATCCGTTCCTTCCTTGTATTTGGCGAAGCAGTTGTACTATAGAAGTTGTGATGTAGCAAAGTCTGATTTCGATGCTCCATGATGGAGTTGGGACTTGATGTCTGCACCATGTTTGATCATACATACAAACTGAAGCAGTGAAGGTGGCACAGCCTGTTCTAAATCTTTGTCATAAAAATAGCCGCTGAAGTTCGACTTCTGACGGAGCATGTCTTGTCTTATTATCCCAGGGGCTTTTGCTAGATGGTTTGCTTCACCATAACAGGATTGTTCTGATAGGATTGAACCTACATCAGTTTCAACAGCTAACATCCTTGGCGATTAGCTTGCAGCTGTGGAATGTGCAAAAGCAGCTGATCCTTGAGTCAGGTAGGATGAACATCAGGCAAGTTAATACCAAGCTGTTCCAGCCTCTGCTTGTAAAGCTTGGTCAAATCAGCAAGCTTGAAAAGCCGTGGCCTCTCACTGGCATTTTTCATCTTGCAGATGTAGGTGACTAGTTCAGAGAAAGCAATTGAATATGCATCCTTCCAGTGTTCCTGTGCTTTTTCTTGCTCCCACACCTTTAGGTATGCCCATTCTCGGTTATACAATGCCACCAAACAGCCAGGGTGATATTTCACTTCTTGGGCTACAACATCTGCACTTAGTTTGGCGATAAGTTTTGTATCACTGAGTGTTTTCGCACATTCATTTATTCTCCTATTCACTTGCATTGCCATTGCTTCTCTAAGCTTCCCTCCTTCAGTTTCGCAGAAAAAGCATTCTTTAGTTTTAGTTTCTTGGAGCTTTCGTGGAATCTTACTTCTACTGCCCTAATCACTAGTACCTACATGACTTGCTCTTTTTTCAGCTCAGTGTAACTTCATCAAGTCTTGCAGGGTCTAGCTTGATTGGTAGCGCATTGAGTGAGTGCAACAGAGGAATATTCTTTGCAAGGTTCGCATATTCCATCATCTCCCCTTCTGGCAGGATTGACCTAGGGAGAGATTTAGATCTTCTTTCTTAACCTCCTGACATAGGCAACACTTGGTCCAGTCTGTTTTCCATGATCATCCAGTAGAGTTCGCATCCATGATTACGATGACGTTCAGGGTCGAGGGTTTATCCTTTTACCACCCTGTACATGTAATAGTATAATAGTCATCTTATGTCCTGTAATATACAATAGGCGCTTCCCTGTATGGGATACAATTAGGTTCTTGCACCATGCCATACACCTAGCCCAATCGTTCATCCAGTGTCATAAGTCCCGTGCGATCTGTACACTATCCAGATAACTAAAACCCTGTTATCCTTGATTCGGCTTTCCCACGTTTACACGTCCTGTTCATTCATGTGCGGCTGCCTAACTGATTTGGGGTTGATTAGGCAGCATTTGGGATACTAGTAGGTTGTTGCAGTATGATGCCAACATAAATTTCCGACTTAGCTGACACTGAACCCCATGCTGAGTTTCACAGCAGTGATGTCACCAATATTCCTTGGTAGTGCCCAACAATGTTATAAACTAGAAAATGTACATCAGCAGGTTTAAAAACACAGGAATCCACACTTAGATCATGCAATTCGGACAACTACAAATATTTCTAAGCAAAACATCAACTTTGGGTGGTTATTTTGGCGGCCATCTTGAAAAATGACCGCCATTTTGGATTTTCAATTGGCCAATCGGGCAGATTTGATTATTATCCCTTGGAGAACAATTGTGCTAAATTTGATGCTTGTATCATCATTTCCACGATTCTTCTAAAAGATTACTCTTACCTGCCCCACTACAGAACCCAGCTGATACTTTGCCCCCCCCCCATATATGTATATGAATCACGGAAAATGTTGATATGACTTATAGATTGGCTACGTGTTGTCAAAAGCACTACAAACCCTACCGGAGTCGATGTGGGTTTGATGTTTGTCCTCCCAAACCAACTAATTACCTGCGTGCGAAAGGTATATGAGGTGAGAGGCGACATGAACTTTTAACCTCTCGCGGTGGTTGTGTAGTAGGAAAAGCTTCACTGACGTTCCTGGGTTTGAAAGGATCCATAGGTTCGCGCCTGGTCCAGGCAAATCTATTATCGAGAAAAAAATTCCCCCTTCGGTTAAGCATATATGAAAAAAAATATATTAATTCCGAGGTAGAGCGAAATTAGATATTAAAAGGACAATTGTAGCTCGATATAATGTATATGGAATCACGGAAATGTGATATGACTTATAGATTGGCTACGTGTTGTCAAAAGCACTAACAAACACTACCGGAGTCGAGGTGGGTTGATGTTGTCTCCAAACCAAAAACTAATTACCTGCGCGCGAAAGGTATATGAGGGTGAGAGGCGACATGAACTTTTAACCTCTCGCGGTGGTGGTATGTAGGAGAAAAGCTTCACTGACGTTCCTGGGTTGAAAGGATCCATAGGTTCGCGCCCTGGTCCCAGGCAAAAATCTATTATCGAGAAAAAAAATTCCCCTTCGGTAAGCATATATGAAAATATATTAATTCCGAGGTAGAGCGAATTAGATAGTAAAGGACATTGTAGCTCGATATGTATTATGAATCACGGAAATGTGATATGACTTATAGATTGGCTACGTGTTGTCAAAAAGCACTACAAAACACTACCGGAGTCGAGGTGGGTTGATGTTGTCTCCAAACCAACTAATTACCTGCGCGCGAAAGATATATGAGGATGAGAGGCGACATGAACTTTTAACCTCTCGCGGTGGTGCAGTAGGAAAAGCTTCACTGACGTTCCTGGGTTTGAAAGGATCCATAGTTCGCGCCCTGGTCCAGGCAAATCTATTATCGAGAAAAAATTCCCCTTCGGTTAAGCATATATCAAATATATTAATTCCGAGGTAGAGCGAATTAGATATTAAAGGACATTGTAGCTCGATATATGTATATGAATCACGGAAATGTGATATGACTTATAGATTGGCTACGTGTTGTCAAAAGCACTACAAACACTACCGGAGTCGAGGTGGGTTGATGTTGTCTCCAAACCAACTAATTACCTGCGCGCGAAAGGTATATGAGGGTGAGAGGCGACATGAACTTTTAACCTCTCGCGGTGGTGTAGTAGAAAAGCTTCACTGACGTTCCTGGGTTTGAAAGGATCCATAGGTTCGCGCCTGGTCCAGGCAAATCTATTATCGAGAAAAAATTCCCCTTCGGTTAAGCATATATGAAAATATATTAATTCCGAGGTAGAGTGAATAGATATTAAAGGACATTGTAGCTCGATATATGTATATGAATCACGGAAATGTGATATGACTTATAGATTGGCTACGTGTTGTCAAAAGCACTACAAACACTACCGGAGTCGAGGTGGGTTGATGTTGTCTCCAAACCAACTAATTACCTGCGCGCGAAATTATATGAGGGTGAGAGGCGACATGAACTTTTAACCTCTCGCTGGTGGTGTAGTAGGAAAAGCTTCACTGACGTTCCTGGGTTTGAAAGGATCCATAGGTTCGCGCCCTGGTCCAGGCAAATCTATTATCGAGAAAAAATTTTCCCCTTCGGTTAAGCATATATGAAAATATATTAATTCCGAGGTAGAGCGAATTAGATATTAAAGGACATTGTAGCTCGATATATGTATATGAATCACGGAAATGTGATATGACTTATAGATTGGCTACGTGTTGTCAAAAGCACTACAAACACTACCGGAGTCGAGCTGGGTTTGATGTTGTCTCCAAACCAACTAATACCTGCGCGCGAAAGGTATATGAGGGTGAGAGGCGACATGAACTTTTAACCTCTCGCGGTGGTGTAGTAGGAAAAGCTTCACTGACGTTCCTGGGTTTGAAAGGATCCATAGGTTCGTGCACCTGGTCCAGGCAAAATCTATTATCGAGAAAAAAATTCCCCTTCGGTTAAGCATATATGAAATATATTAATCGAGGGTAGAGTGAATTAGATATTAAAGGACATTGTAGCTCGATATATGTATATGAATCACGGAAAATGTGATATGACTTATAGATTGGCTAACGTGTTGTCAAAAAGCACTACAAACACTACCGGAGTCGAGGTGGGTTGATGTTGTCTCCAAACCAACTAATTACCTGCGCGCGAAAGGTATATGATGGGTGATAGGCGACATGAACTTTTAACCTCTCGCGTGGTGTAGTAGGAAAGCTTCACTGACGTTCCTGGGTTTGAAAGGATCCATAGTTTCGCGCCCTGGTCCAGGCAAATCTATTATCGAGAAAAAAATTCCCCTTCGGTTAAGCATATATGAAAATATATTAATTCCGAGGGTAGAGCGAATTAGATTTATTTAAAGAACATTGTAGCTCGATATATGTATAAGAATCACGGAAATGTGATATGAATTATAGATTGGCTACGTGTTGTCAAAGCCACTAAAACACACTAACCGGAGTCGAGGTGGTTGATGTTGTCTCAAACCAACTAATTACCCTGCGCGCGAAAAGGTATATGAGGGTGAGGAGGCGACATGAACTTTTAACCTCTCGCGGTGTGGTAGTAGGAAAAGCTTCCACTGACGTTCCTGGTTTTAAAGGATCCATAGGTTTCGCGCCCCTGGTTGGCCAGGCAAATCTATTATCGAGAAAAAAAAATTCCCCTTCGGTTAAGCATATATGAAAATATATTAATTTCCGAGGTAGAGCGAATTAGATATTAAAGGACATTGTAGCTCGATATATGTATATGAATCACGGAAATGTGATATGACTTATAGATTGGCTATGTGTTGTCAAAAGCACTACAAACACTACCGGAGTCGAGGTGGGTTGATGTTGTCTCCAAACCAACTAATTACCTGCGCGCGAAAGGTATATGAGGGTGAGAGGCGACATGAACTTTTACCTCTCGCGGTGGTGTAGTAGGAAAAGCTTCACTGACGTTCCTGGGTTTGAAAGGATCCTATGGTTCGCGCCCTGGTCCAGGCAAATCTATTATCGAGAAAAAATTCCCCTTCGGTTAAGCATATATGAAAATATATTAATTCCGAGGTAGAGCGAATTAGATATTAAAGGACATTGTAGCTCGATATATGTATATGAATCACGGAAATGTGATATGACTTATATATATATATGTACATATATATAAAACACCCATATACTATATATATATATGGGTGTGTGTGTTTGTGTGTATGCGTGTGTAATTGTACTAGCCAAAGAGCTGAAACAGACACATTAACTCACCATCACATCGTAGCTTAGTGGGCAATCGTTGTTGCTGCTTTTTAGGCTGATATATGTATGTAGAATCTATCGGTCACTTTTTACCGGATACATATGTAATGGTGAGAGCCACAATGCTCTAATAAATATATCTGAAAACGACAGCTATATGTACGTACAAGAGACAATAGACTTTTATCCTTCTCGTGGTCAGGTTGGCAACGTGACCTCGTTGTGATTATGGTGACACGGGTTCGTTTCCAGTTACCGGACACCATAATTTCTTCAAGTATCTTGTACTTGGATCTTAGGGTTTTATGGGGACAAGCGTATCCAAAAAAGGTGAAGAATTAGTTAAGGGGGCATGGTGGCTATTACAATTACATAAGTATCATACATAATATATATATATAATGTGTGTGTGTAGATTTATATATATACACACACACTTGCATGCACCACGTAATCTTCTTTATATATATATATATATATATATATATCTATATATATATATATATATATATATATATATATTTTATTTATATATTTATATATATATATATATATATATATATATATATTATATATATATATACACACATATATACTACCACAAGCGTCCATTTTGGACCCTCCTTTCCTTTTTCTTTTCCTTAACAAATTGGAAAACTGAAGTAATATTTCAAATGAATAAAATACGGAAGCGGGAAATGTTAATTCTAGGAAATGCAAACCCATCTTGTTTTGACTGTTTGGCCCACCGTGAGAGATTGCATTTTGAGTCGAGCTCCTTCTCCCTTGTGAATATGATTCTAATGATATGGACTGACCTAGCCTATCAAGCTGCACTTTGCCCTAGCCACTTCCTGCGGTAGTATGCCCTGCAGTACGCCCTAACCTGACACGGTACCATACTGTCCAGAAAGCGGTGTCACACCCTACGACTCAGCCCACTGCTAACTCCAACCCTCATCTTGACACTGACCTGGCTAGTCTCTTCCTGCCACTGCAAACCCTGCAGCCTGGACTCTGCTCAGATGTGCTCACTGAACGCTCCGCTGCGAGTCCATCTTAAAGTTCCTAAACAACACTGCTTGAAGAGAAGTGTTGGACTGTCTTTGGTGAAGCCTGCAAGTGACCAACGGCCTGGTGTGACTACACCTGACCTGTCCATGGACTAGGGTAACTGGAATTGGAAATTATTCTGTCGGCCCATCACCTCCTATTCCTACCACTCATTCCTGTTTCAACTGTTTTCTCCTATTCCCATTCCTTAAACATTCCTATCTCCATCAGAGACTTGTGTGAGTATAAATAATTGTGAAATTGTTTGAGACAAGTGCTCTTCGATTACGCTATCAACCCGCTTTATTCATATGAAATAATGTATTATAGAATCCGAGTAATTCATATGCTTTTGCATTTTGGCTTATTTTAACTTATCCTTGAACTTGTGTATTAGTTTTGACTGCTTTACAGATCCAGCCTACCCCATTGTGTGCCTCCTCCAGTAGCTGGACAGTGGCTCAACGTACTCTGCCAGTGCCAAATCTTGAGTTGAAGCCCAGGATACAAGTGTGAGCAAAGGCTCTCCCACAGTGCTCCACTGCATGATTTGCGGACAATTTTTCGAAAACCCATTATTCGAAAGGCAATTGTTCGAACAGTTTTTTTTTTTTTTTTTTTTTCGAAAACCAAATATTCGAAAATAATAGTTCGAATGTGTAAGTGTTCGAATTTACAATTGACCGAAATACAAAATATTCGAATAAGCAGTTTTTCGAAATGAATATTGTTCGAATCTATAACATACTTTATCTAACCATATGGGATAATAGGATTAATGTTAATAAACGATTAATTTAGTTTAAATCTATTAGTTTTCTTAACATATCTTTGCACAATTTATCTTCAAAATAATCTATTACCGGAAGTAATTCAGTGTAGATAACTCCTCTTCTTCTAAATTTTCAAGTTTCAATGACTCTTTCTTCCGGATAAATGCCAATGCTAATAGTATTCGAATTTTGACTGAAAACTCTCTCCTTCCTGAACTGAGTCAAAAAGAAGAAAATCTTCATTCTTGAAAGTCTTCATATACTACTCGACTGGGAATACTATATCCTTCCTATGACAGGGTGTAGATAGTCCACAATTTTCTTCTGAACGAACCCTTGTAAATTGAAAGCTTAATACTGTTGACCGTTTGCAATCCCTGAGCTCCAGATGCGCTAAGATCCGAAGATGCATTTCACTTCGTCTTTCACTTTTTCAACAAATCTCTTCACTTCTACGCCAATTGGATCACCTGCATGATTGTGTTCTTTAGAAACGGTAACATCTTCTACTGTTACAGCGCGACATTTACAGTAATTTGCAAATCTTATCTTGTAATTGCTTGCATTTAACAAATAAATGTCCATTCACTAATAACAAGGGCTTTCCTTGTTCACTTTGAACGAAGTCACCCATCATAGGGTTTAAGAGCTTCTCTACTAAATAGGAAACCGTCCAAAATAACAATGGGAACTTTAAGGTTTTAAGGATTTGTTAACGGTTTATTTTTATGTTTATTTATATTTCATTTAAGGTAATTAAAATACAAACAATGCGATTGAGTTGTTTCTCGAATAACTACACTTTGGGGAGAGAGAGAGAGAGAGAGAGAGAGAGAGAGAGAGAGAGAGAGAGAGAGAGAGAGAGAGAGAGAGAGAGAGAGAGAGAGAGAGAGAGAGAGAAGTGCCAACATACAAAACTGCCGTCGGGCTTTATTCAACAAGTCGAACAATATTCATTTCGAAACACTGCTTATTCGAATATTTTGTATTTCGATCAATTGTAAATTAGAACAGTTACACATTCGAACTATTGTTTTCGAATATTTGGTTTTCGAAAAAAAAACTTTTCGAACAATTGCCTTTCGAATAATGGTTTTTCGAAAAATTGTCCGCACACGCCGCTGCATAGTGTTATTCAATGTTGTTAGTATTAAGTTCTAGATCATCATTTTAAGTGTTCTTGCTTGCAACTTGATGGCACATTTGTTGATGCTTTTGTACACAGTGGAGTCTGTCCTGAGAGTGCCACGAGCCGACTAGCGCTCATGCAACTTATCTTCTGATTTACCTTATAGAATACAAATAATAATTCATTTATAGACAAACTTACATTTACATTCAATCCTTGAGTAAGCTAATGTTTCTATACAAGGTTTTCTTTGCCTTTCTGGCCATAGCCCTGCATGCCCCCTCTAGTCAGCTTCAGTGTGTTTGCACAAGGTGTAAATCTTTGAGTAGAGTCAAAATTTTGATTGCTCAGATTTTTTCCTTAAAACTCGGCATGCAGACTATGACAGTGGTGCTCGTAGAATGAAGATGTTAGACCATCCTACGACTGTCAACATCTGACATTTCTTTTCTGAGAACAAATACAACAGTCTGCACCAAAGTGATTATAGCAATTCAGGCATTCTAAATTCAACACAAAGTGACATTCAGTTTCTCCAGACTTTACTTTACCATTACAGACTTGCCTGTATCTTTTACTTATAACTCAAAATTTTCCCATACAAACTCTCATCAGTTTACATACAGCAATGCTTGCCTCTCTAGTATTTGCAACTCCATTTTAGGTTGTGTCGAACCGACACCTTGTAGTCACTGGATATAGTGTAGGTTAGAAAGTTTTCTTTGGGGGAACAATGAGGATGGGAGTAATTCTGTTGGGAGTTTTCTATAAGATACAAATTCTGACTGAGAGGAGCTATTTAGCTTCGTCTCTGGATTACTCACCTAAGTATTTGGCAAAGGTTGTGAAGAAACTTCTGTATCAGGCACTTACTCTGGTTCATAAATCGCGTTAGATATCTTAATAAGGGTCTGTTAAGACCGTGACGGGGAACTTACGGTCGGCATGGTATGCCTCGTAGTGTTGCATAGCTAGTACCATGTCTAGCAATTCTTTCTCTATGGTACTGTAGCATGTTTCTGCTGGATTCAATTTCTTCGAGTAGTAAGCTAAAAGGCGCCATATACTCGTACAATCAGTTACATGAATCATCACAGTCCCTAAGCTGACATCACTTGCGTCACCAGCCATGTAAAAGATGTTCTCATAATCTGGTGTACTTTGTACAGGTTTGTTCATCAGCAATGCCTTCAGGTTGGCATACTCTCTCCTGCACTCTTCTGTGCACCTATGAAGCGTTGCACTTCCTTTTTGGTATATGGGTAGGGCATGTCTTGAATTAATCGGACATCCGCACTCTTTGCTACCAACTAGGTTATTTGGGCTGCTACGAACTGGCACTCCTTAAGATTTAAGATCAGCTTTGCTTCTTGGAGAGCTTGTAGGACCTTCCTTAGTATTTCCTGGTGTTCATTCCATGTCATAGAATAGATGACTATATAATTTGGGTACACCACACAATTTGGTATTCCTGCAAGTATTTTATTCATCAGTTTCTGGAAACAGCCGGGAGCATTTACTAACACGAACAGCATTACCTTGTATTGGTAATGTAGTGGGCGTGAATCAGCTGAGAGAGGAACTTGCCAATTACCCATCTCCAAGTTTATCTTGCTTAGATAGGGAGCACGACCGAGGTTCTGTATGCATATCGATTCGCTAGAGTGGGTCTACAAATAGTCGATTTCCACCTCCCTCCTTCGGTACTAGTGCCAGTGGTGACAACCAAGTACTGGTACTTGGCTCTATTAATCCTAGTTCCAATTGCAAGTTTATCTGTTCCTTGATCCTTTCGGCCTTCTATGGGTTTACCTTGTAGAACCCTTGCTCTATAGGTCGTGTATTATCTTCAAGAGTTATGTGATGCTCCATAACCGGAGTACAGCCAAGGGTGTACTGTACTTCATTGCTGTAGCCTCTTAGCATGGCTTCGACATCTTCTCGCTGGGCTCTTATCAAGCCCAGGGTGATATCTTGTATCCTTTCTAGTATCTGGGAGTTGGAGTCTGGCAGCTTGCTCGGTCAGAGGCCCCAAGTTGTCTGGTCACATCTTGTAAGGTTTGAGTAGGTTGACATGCAGCCACCTGGATAACTGTTGCCCAAAATTAACTAAGTCAAAAATGGAAAACATCCAATGCAAAATTCATTCAAGTGAAAACGACCACAGAATAAACTGGAATGGCAGTTCAGTAATTGCAATATCAAAAGATGTCTTGTCACGAAATCTTTTAGGATCCGCCATTATACAACTTACTTCCAATTGTAATTTTAATCTTGTATTATCTGGACCCTTGCATAAGTAACACGTTTAAGAATGATCTTAAAGATAAAATCAGACTTAATTACAAATTAGTTACCTACTAGATACATTCTTTGTATAAGTATGTTTAGTGTATTTTTTGTGAATAAGTTTAACTTGCGAAAAAGGTTTTATTGTTGACCAAAATAAAATCTTGTGTGGTTAGTCACCGCCCTGTATAATCTCTTAATTATCATGTCCCTGCTTCTGAGCAGTTGGACCATTAGTAAACCTCTTAAATTGTACCCCTGTTTGGGAAGGTTACTAATTCTCCAGGTGTGCTGGATTCTAGGTACATATTTTCCTTTAAAATCCCTATCTGTCATTTATACGACCTTTCTTTGTAAACTTATCTCCATATTTATGTCAGTCTGCTAAGTAAAGAACATTGACTCAAAAGGATTCGCAGCACTCCTTCGTTTCACTGTCCTTCGTGGCCTTTGCCAAATTGTCGTGATTCAGTTATAAATATATACATACATACTTACATATATACATACATACATATATATATATATATATATATATGTGTGTGTGTGTGTGTGTGTGTGTGTGTGGTGTGTGTGTGTGTGTGTGTGTGTGTGTGTGTGTGTGTGTATGTGAATCTATTGTATTTTATTTTTCTACCCAGACGTGCTACTAGGATTTTAATTGGTAACAGGCGTTCAGTAAAATGGAGTGGAATATGAAATTTAGACTTTAATAATGTGCTTTTTTCGATCTTGTACGGGGGATCTGTTTCATAATTTGTAGTTATAAAGCGCTCTACCGGAACATCATTTAGTACTGCATAATTAGATTAGTGCCAACAGGATTATATATTTTATTTTCAGTATTACTCTCATTTTCTCTTTCGGAAAGAATTATGGTTTCTAAAGCTGTAATTTCTGCAACACGTTACAATGGACAAGTAATACTGCAGTTTCTGGCACTAATGCCTTGGACATTATGTTCACCTAGTTAAATGAACAGAAACACTGCAGATCGAAGGAAAGCCGAGATGGGTCAATTTTTCGGTTTATGTGAGGAATTACGAAGTTTAATATCTTTCCGCAGCTTGTATGAAAAATTTGAGAAATATGCTTCAAGACGATGGTCTATCAATGTGAATTACAAATTATTAATGAATTACATAATCACGACGTACTAGAATCTGATCCTGCTGTATTGTTGTCAGGTATCAAGGAGGCACAAAATGAGCTTCAGAAAGATAGCTCGCTGGAGGATCTAATTTTCAACGAATTTTACGTCTATTACTCCTGTTGCCTTTAATCAGGTTTCAGAGAAAATGTCTGATAACGCTGATGAGAAACTTCGCTCCAATACAGACTCAAGACTTACTATGGTAGGTACCGATTCCAGAGGATGTCGTGCAATTGTAACTTCAAACATTCAAGCGCAAATGGAATGCATGACTACCCTAAACAACTCGGCTTGTATTTTAATATTTAACTTAAATCTGTTTTCTAATAACTCACCTCCTCTTTCTGCATTTCCCATTACGTTCTATTGCTTCTTTCCGATGAGCACCATTTTCTTTGGAAGATTGAATTTCAAGTCACTGGCCCCTGTAGTGGGCTTACTCCAATGAGCAGGGTCTCTGAATAATAATAATAACGATGATAATATGGGAGAATATGTTACTTATAATAATAATGCTAATGGTACTAAATGAAAACAAAGTCGACAGCTAATTTAAGAGAATCAGTGGAATGTTTAAAAAGCAATTCTCCCCGAGACGTTCTCCCTCATGAACTGATGGGGGTTGTCAGACGTTGTTTCGCCAAAATATATTCCTATTGTTTCGTGTGAATGAGGGGTTGTTATCGCATGTGTTAAATGCAATTTATTTTCATAGACCTAAAGTTTTTTGAGAGACTGGTTTAAACAAGTAATAGATAATGCTATCATTATATGCAAAATTATATCTAACATATAGTTAGCTTGTACGAAGAAATCGTTCGTGTCATTTCATTAAAAGTGTTCTTTTCTGAAAAATAAGTCACTTTAACGGTACGTCATGTTCATTAAGTTAAATGACAGTTTGTTGGGAACTCAATTTTGAGAGATAATCAAATATGAAATTTACTACGACACAATATGTATTTACTTATTTTTAAGAGGTAACATAGTGCATAGTCTCGGTCTAGACAGTTTGTTTCCACGCATATTGAGTCATTTCCGTGTGCATAATTATCGAAAGCCTAATGATGACGGCTTTGTCTCTTTGATGGAGGCATTTGGTTGTCGAATGCCCTTGTCTTAGCGGGTCTTGTGAAGACGCTTCTCTGAGCGCTGGGAAGGGAACAATTAATTATTCTGGGAGCAGGATGCTTGAAAGGGACTTTCTTTTAAATCATGTGGTTTATGGCCTTGTTAATAATTATTGTATGGTATTGTTAATGACTGAATTTTGTTATTAATCATTGCATGGTAGTGTTAATAATTGTAGGTTATTGTTAATTACTGAATTTTGTTTTTAATTATCAATTATCGTATAGTGTAAGGTATTCATTATTGCAAGGTATTGTTAATTATTGAATTTTGTTATTAATTATTGAACGGTATTGTTCATCACTGTAAGTTATTGTTGATTATTGTATTGTCAAATATGATAAATCTCATCTACCAGGATTCTTGTAAAGGAGATTCAGACGTATCTACCGGGTGTTTAGAAATTAGAGCCCCCCCTCCACAGAACAAATGGAAACTTATGAAGTTTTCTGCTATAGCCTATTTCCAAGAACATTATCTTAAGTTTCTATTAAGTTATTTTTCATTTTACATTTCTTGTATTTTCAGACTGAGTAATGGAGTTAGATACAGCCATGGCTAACGACTCAGATGAAATCAGATGGATTGACCGAATCCGGGCTATATCCTTCAGAGAGGCCAGGAACAAAAATCCATGAGACTGTCATTGCGAAAAGAGTGAGAATCTTGGAAGGCCTGAAGTCCTTTCTCAGGAGTCAAAAGACATCATAGCTGAGGCAGTGGGTAGACCAGGAAAGTCTTTACATAAATTGGCGCTTGAACTAGAAACAAAAAGGGGAAAGAAGAGAAGTTATAGTGCTGTATATCGTGAGTTGAAAAAATCTGGTATCAAGCCATTTCATGTTATCAGCAAGCCCAATATCACTCAGCAACAGAGAGAAGACCGTGCACGGTTTTGTAGTTAATTTCTTAAAGATTGAGATGAAGCTGACTTTCTCCATGTTGCCGCATCAGATGAATTCTTCATTGACACAGTCAGGAAGACAAATCATGAAAATGACATCATTTGTGCTGGAAAGTTGGATGATATCAGCAATGATGTGTGGTTTTGCCAAGTTGTGAAATTTCCTGAATGTTTGGGAATTTTTCTCTGTTTCACAGCCAAAGGTTAATGTGAATCAAGGAAAAAGGACAGTCATGGAATGGCGAATACTTCAGAGGAACTGTTTCCTCAAAGATCCTGAAAATGCATTATCTTTGAAGAAGTCACATTTTTGCATGATAAGGCACCATGTTTCAAGGCTCTTCAGATACAGGAGCTGCTTCGAAACAGTGGTATCGATTTCTTCTCGTCAAGGTAGCTCAACTGACCTTAATGTGTGTGAAAACATTGGTAGTATCTTAAAGGATCGTGTTGAAGCACACACAGTGAACTATGATGGTATACCAAGCCTCCATAACCTGCGAAGAGAGGTGACCAAAGTGCTCAGGGAAATGGAGTTTGAGTCTTGGCTTTTTTGCGAATCGCTGAAATCATACCCCTCAAGAATGCAGGCTGTGGTACAGGCAGATGGTGGCCAAAAAAAATCTTAAATACTCAGAGAGAAACTTAAATAAATACCTGTTCTGGATTACTTTTGTTTTTGTCCCCTTCCTTTCTTTTTTCTTATGTCACACAGTCTGTTTGAATCGATCACTGAATCCTTTCTTCATCTTTGAGCCTTTGGAATATTCTTGTTATAGCAATTCAAGTAACAAAGCAAGAAAGGAGCTAATTGCCTTTCTCCCTTTAAGCTGACACATCCATATATATATATATATATAGATATATATATATATATATATATATATATATATATATATATATATATATATATATAAAATTCCCTTGCGTGACATTCAAAAGCCCCACGAAGGCTTCTGGCGGAAGGTTGCAGCCAAATGAGCTCTGCTTTTCCCGAACGTGGGAGGGACAGTGAATGGAAAAGATAAGAAGAGAGTTGCTAGGTAGAGTCAAGTTTCGGGATGGGAAAATGGAGTAAGAGGATAATTAATTCTGACTTTGGGATTCTACCAATGAAAAGCTACCTCGGCACAATGGTCAAAAAGTAGATTAAAACGTAACTGTAGAATGAAACTAATCTCTTAACCAGGTCCCAGCGCTAAGCAGCAAACAATACTGTACTGGGGAACATCTCTCTCTCTCTCTCTCTCTCTCTCTCTTTGCAAACCTCAGATACCAAAGAAAGAGGGCTATTATACTCGACGAGTGAACGAAACCAATGGTAGCTCTTACCAGGAACCGTGGAGCCACAATTCACATTGCATTGAGCTAAGAAAAAAAATCCTTTTTTTTTAAATTCTGAAGAAGTTACCGAAGGGAAGTTTAAATAATCGTTAATTAAACGGATACGGAATCATACAAGTTTGGGATCAATTGAGTTACATGTGCACCTGAATGAACACAAATGTATGCAATCACACGCAACGTTTTAAGTATTTAGTGTCTGAGGATAATGTACGCTAGTGCCTGTAGTTATGGAGACAAAAACGTGGCACTTTTGTAGGTTTAAAAAAGATACATTTGCTTTTTAAGTTGTAGCTAATTAAAAGAAAAATTTAATCATTCATGTGGTATCCCATATGTAATAACTGATAATACACACATACGTGTACTATACGCACACACACACACACACACACACACACACACACACAACACACACACAAACACACAACACACACACACACATATATATATATATATATATATATATATATATATATATATATATAATATATATATATATATATCTATATATATTATAATATATATATATATATATATATAATATATTTATTATTTACGTATTGGGGCACGGCCTTGTGGTCCCAATCGTAAAGGAAAAATATTAAGAGGGAAAAAATGGAAAATAGAGGGCTTCTGACTTACCTTAGATAACTATAAAAAGGATTGATTTGGTTCTGGGAGGTCACCAGGAAACTCAGCTGATTAATTTACATTACGTTTATTTACAAAAGAACATGGACTGGCCTGGGATAAAGGCATGGCATACAGCCACGTGGACAGAGCACTGTATAATGTCTGGATCGCTCCTATCTCTCACAATATGGAAAACTGGCCACAATTAACTCTAAAGCTGGTTTCTAAAATTAATAATAGGTATCTCGCGGTAAGGAAGCTCTTGCGGGAGAGGAGACATGACACGTGACTCAGCAAAAATCTGGAAAAGTTCCCAGATTAGACACAATCTAAAATAAGGACTTCTTGCACTATATTTCAGCTACAAGGGCAGTCACTTTTATTTAACACACTGGGGGAGGAACTCTAGTGTTTAAATGAAATATTCAATGAAGACTTTGTTTGTCTGAGGCGATCACAAAAGGTGGCATGCAGCCACGAGGCCGGAAAAGAACAAAGGGATGTTCATTTGAGAATTAGGAGTTCGAATTGGAAAATGTGGAAGAGTTTACTTGACTCGGAGGAAAAGAACTGGCAATATGACTGTAACTCAAGACGTACCTGGATGCCTCATGTAGTGGAAATTTGTAGAATAAGGAGTCGGCTTTGTCCGAGGTCAGGGCGCCAGTTAGCCTCTTTGTAGGCCTGTAGGCAGGCTGGCTTGGACGTCTGTCCTAGGTCAAGGACTGTGGTGGACTGAGAGCTAATTCAGGTGCGAATCCCGGGCGTTGGGGCAGCTTCTCCCCCCCTGTTGGCAGGCCATCCTGGGAACAGAACATATCGCCAGCAAAGGTTCACAGGAATAGGGATCTTATAAGTAGGCCTAAGAAGTACCTAGCTAGCTACACACTTCCTTTTGGGATACATCCCTAAGGCTTAAAGGAGTCTTTATTCACCCCCGCTACTAACGGAAATGACGATCTCTGGCCTGCTTTGTATTTCCCGCCTAAAGTCAGCTGATTAGGAGAAAAAAATTATTTAAATGACTGCTGGGTAGACGAGTGGGTCAATAAACATAAAAGCTCCCCCTGTTAAGAAGGCATTCACTCCCTTTTGGCCGTGAAGGCCTCGGCTAAATAAGTTGATCGCCTCGACTAAACAGTTCTCCTATTCTAACTGAGGTTTTAGAGCAGCGATACGGCGAGCTACAATGGCCTACCTAACTTATAAGTGGAGATGCTAAGTGTACTAACTTACTGAATTAATGTAGTCTAGCCTAAGTGAGAACCACTGGTCATCTGTGACGACAGTCTACTCTACCCCTATGTAAGGTTACTTTGAAAATTCTACTTGCTACTACCCTAATGCCCTGGTACTAAATTATTAGCCTAACCTACTCATTACAATTAATTAGCGATGCAATCATTCCAGAGTGTGGTACGCATAGCAGAGTTTTATCGACCTGAATTGTTAAAATACATAAGATGAGGTAATGATGCGTGAGGGTAATGAGTGATTAGTAGTGTACCAGGATGGAAATATAATGAAGTAATTATGATATTTATGTGAGGGTTAGTGACAAAAGTTCTATGGGGTTAAAGAGTTAGCCTACTGGCAGAGATCAGGCTGGCTACCTTCTCTGGGTAGGTGCCAGGATCACTCTGCAAATTAATGTGACACCGTACCTAGGGCACAGGTGCCAAGGAGAGCATGTGGCTCTTTGGTTAGTGTGTTAATTTGCATCCCTTATTCTTCTTCTTATTCCTCCAGGGCCTGGCTACACCAGTCCTAGGAGTTGATGGAGGCACCGACTCTGGGGAAAGGCCAGAAGCGCCATCAGGAGCAGAGGCAGTGGTACCCCTAGGGACTACAGGTGAACACCCTACTTCGGCATCTGCAGCAACCGACGTAGAGGTGGAACCTACTGCAGGGGAGGCCCTCACTTCGGCTGCTGCGACAGCCGTCGTAAGGGTAAGACTCCAGGCTGACTCTTGGTCGGGCAGTTCCTGGTTGTCCAGAGAAGGTGTAATGGTGAGGTCTGCCCGAGGTTCATCCTCGGCCGACAGAGGTGATGTCGAAGAAGACTCGTGGACTGGCTCTGGGCAATGGTCTGCATTGAACTCCATGCCTTTTGGAGGATCTCCTGTAGGAGTATCCTTGATTAGGTTAGGCGCCAGCGCTCGCTCGGGGCCAGGCGCAGAGGTCAAGGTTTGTGGTGGCTCCACGTCCAGGCTGGACGGAGCATGGCACTGCTCAGTGCTGACAAGAGGCACTGGCAGAGAGTTGAGGTCAGCTGGACCTGTGACGGGTACCGGAGGTGCAATACCTCTCAGCGTGCACGTGGTGATGGGAGACAAAGGCTCCTGTCTCTTGTGGAAGGCTGAGCCTTTCTGAGGATGGACAGTGTCCACTACACATAGCTTGCTAGGGCACCTAGGCCAATTGGTGGAGTGCCCTATTATGTTGCAGGTTTTGCAACAGAACTGTGAGTGATCAATCTCCCTCCTTGGTGATGGGGAGACTGTTGGTGGCCATACTTCTGGGAGGAAGTAGGTCTTGGATGGCTCCTTGCTTTGGAGTGGTTTGTTGTAGGGTTAAGACCCCTAAGTTTTTGGAAATAAGAGGGGGACTTCATGTCTTGCCCCAGGAGGAGGTCATAACCTCCTGGAATGTAGCTTGCAACGTCAAGAGTACATACCTTGGAGAAGTGAGGTCTGGTGACCCTCAATGTGACTGTCGGAAGGATCAGCTTTTCGTGATTGATGCCTTCGAGTGTAACGAGTTGACGTCTGTCAACATTAGCCCGTGAGGGATTCGGTCTTCCCGTATTAGGGAGATTTGGGCGCCAGAGTCGTCAAAGGCTCTGACGTGGCTTGGAGGATAATGGTTTTGGAGGGGTGCAACAGTGATAAGGCCCTTAGCCAGGGGGTCTAGCGAAGGTGAATTGGCAACTGCCATTGCGATGGCGGGAATATTTTGATTAGCGCACCCTCCATAATCTGCGGACATCTGACCCTTGCGGCCACAGTCCCGGCAGAACTTGTTCCAGAACTTCTTCCTTGGCACTGGGTGATAAGGCCGAGGCGGCACCACAGGTTGCGAAGCTGTGGAGTCACCAAGGCTTGCAGTGCACTCTGGCACAGGTGAAGAGTTCTCTCTGGCAGTGATTAAATGAGGGGAGGTTAAGGAATCCTCCTTTGAGTCACCATCGGGGACAAGTCCGGGGTTACCTGGGTGGCTCATCTCTTCCAAAATGGAGGAGGTAGGCAGTGAAGAAGTAAGAGGCTGGGATGATGCGGAAGAAACTTCTGGCTCTGACCCTGGATCAGGTCAGGCTTATAACTGGAAATGATGTCAGTGACATCTGAGGCACTACCCTCTGAATCCAAAACGGATGATTGGTTCTTCGGCATGCTGCAGGAGTCCGGTGCATCTGGTAGTGGGAGATGCATCCAGGGGAGATATGGTTTTAAGAGATCACGGCCCAAGATGACCTGATAAACGTCATGAAATTTATGTGCTATGCCCAGGCGGCACAGTGTGGTTTCCCTGGTCTCCTGGTCCAATAAGGGCATTTGCACCTTCAGAAGGACTGAAGGCACGGAATAAAGGTTGCCATCTATCCATTCAAAGTGAATTTCTTCGTTCTTCTGGATGTTGGCACCCCTAGGCAATGCCTTTCTTGAAATGAGGGAGACCTGGGCTTCGGCATCGGCCATGACGTGTACCCACCAATAGGCTGTAGGAGACTGTTCATCAGGGAGGGCTACATGGTAGCCTTGGAAAAGTTCACCCTGGAAGCTCTCATCCCAAGGTAGGGATCGACTCAGGCACTGGTCGCAATCCGCAGCATGCCCACGCACACAACAAGTGGTGCAGAACCTCCGCAACCACCTCTTACCGGAAGTCCAGCTCATGGTCTGGGGCTTGGAAGCAGGGGAAGACATTTCCCTTAAGCTAGGCAGTAGAGGCTCAGATAAATTTGAAAATGATGGCCAGGAATAGTACTGGAAGGGATGGAAGTGCCTACTCGGTAACGTGGCACTCACCTAGAAATGGGTTCTACAATGTGGTAATGTAACTGAGAAGACTGGGTGCTCTGTTGCACTTAGGAAGTGTCCCGTAAGTTGGTGGCACTTCGTGAATGGCACCTTCTGATGAGGTGAAAAATATACTGGAGTGTGCTGTGTAAGTCACACTTAAGGACGTTCCTAACTTGGGGATACGCTGGAATGGGCAACCTGTAGGTCCAATACAGGTGCACAGCACTTATGGAGGCGTTCCTTGCCAGCACTTTTAGAGTGCTGATATAGCGGCACTTAGGAGACGTTCCTTGGACAGCACTAGTAGTGCTGGGATAGCAGCACTTATGGAGGCGTTCCTTTGACAGCACTTAGGGCTGGTATTGCGGCACTTATGGAGGCGTTCTTTGGACAGCACTAGTAGTGCTAGGATAGCAGCACTTATGGAGGCATTCCTGTGACAGCACTTAGGGCTGGTATTGCGGCACTTATGGAGGCGTTCCTTTGTCGAGTGTTCCGAAGGGGCACTGATCCTTGTACATGGAAACACTAATGAAATGGGCGTTACGTAAGGGCGGATAAGTAGATAAATAGCTACCTGTACGTCCTGTACAGGGGCCCGGCATTTATGGAGGCATTCCTTGGACAGCACTAATAGAGTGCTGGTAACATAGCACTTATGGAGGCGTTCCTTTGGTGAGTGATCCATAAGGATAAGAATCCTTATGCACGGAAACACAGATGAATGGGCGTTCCAGAAGACGGATACACAGGTAATTGGCTACCTGTACGTCTGATACAGGTGCAGTGGCACTTATGGAGGCATTCCTTGGACAGCACTAGTAGAGTGCTGGAAATGGGAGTTCTGTAATGGTAGATACCCGGATAAAGGGCTACCTGTATGGCCTGTACAGGTGCAATGGCACTTATGGAGGCGTTCCTTGGTTCCACTGGTAGTGTGCTGGTGTGTCCAGTTGGACAACACTAATGCAGTATAATCAAATATACTGTAATGAAATGGCACTCTGTTCGAGGCAAAGTGTAATGGTGGAGGAGAGAAAGTAAAAGGGGAATAATTCAGCAGCCAGTCGATGGACAGTGTCACGAATTAGTGGCACTGTAAAATGGTAGAGCCTGTGGTGCACTGGTGGTGGCCAGTCCTGGACTGGTAGCGGCTTCCTTGTAGGGAAGTAATAAGGTTGCAGTGGCACACTGTGCAGTTTGTGCTTGCGGTATACGCAAGTCTTTTGTAATGAAATGAAACAGACCACGACAGGTAACGGTAATTTGAAATGCTCAGTCCTTGGCTGAAGTACTCAGTAAATGAAATAAATGCTTGCAAGACTGTAATGGACACGGGCGCGTATCACGCTCAGTGTAAATGAAAGTCACAAGAGACTAAAGGTTAATGATGCATGCGTAATGGTAATAGACGTAGTACTCTTGGCTTTTTGACATAACTATTAGTAGAACACTCCTAACTCGCTAGGCTTGCTAATACATGCAATAAACCGTGGCAAAGCACTTCCTAGTTTTAACTAGTACTTTCTGGCATCTACCTACCACACACATGTCATGCGAACAGGCTGATACAAGCTAACAGAGAATTCGAGGGGACAAATTGTTTGTGTGCCGTTAAAATTAAGCTCTGGCGCTTTTGCCGTTACACAATAATATCTCTGAGAGAACACTTCTAAAATAACTACTAAATGTAACTTAAGCTAACAATGGTTATAAGAATAATCTTATTAAATGAATTATATGCCTTACCGTCAGTCGTGCGTGTCTCCTGCGCAAGTATAAATGCTTTCTTTCGATTTACGCTTTGTAAAAGTCATTTACAGTTTACATTTTTAAGGGGATAATGCGATTTACAAGCTTTTAAGCAGCCCCGGGTTCGAAACTGGCAAGTTTCATCACTTTTACATATTGGGGCATGGCCTTGTGGTCCCAATCGTAAAGAAAAAATATTAAGAGGGAAAAAATGGAAAATAGAGGGCTTCTGACTTACCTTAGATAACTATAAAAAGGATTGATTTGGTTCTGGGAGGTCACCAGGAAACTCAGCTGATTAATTTACATTACGTTTATTTACAAAAGAACATGGACTGCCCTGGGATAAAGGCATGGCATACAGCCACGTGGGCAGAGCGCTGTATAATGTCTGGATCGCTCCTATATCTCACAATATGGAAAACTGGCCGCAACCAACTCTAATTCAATGCTGGTTTCCAAAATGGATAATAGGTATCTCGCGATAAGGAAGCTCTTGCGGGAGAGGAGACATGACACGTGACTCAGCAAAAATCTGGAAAAGTTCCCAGATTAGACACAATCTAAAATAAGGACTTCTTGCACTATATTTCAGCTACAAGGGCAGTCACTTTTATTTAACGCACTGGGGAAGGAACTCTAGTATTTAAATGAAATATTCAAATAAAGACTTTGTTTGTCTGGGACGATCACAAAAGGTGGCATGCAACCACGAGGCCGGAAAAGAACAAAGGGATGTTCATTTGAGAATTAGCAGTTCGAGTTGGAAAATGTGGAAGAGTTTACTTGACTCGGAGGAAAAGAACTGGCAATATGACTGTAACTCAAGACGTACCTGGATGCCTTATGTAGTGGACCTTTGTAGAATATGGCGTCGGCTATGTCCGAGGTCAGGGCGCCAGTTAGCCTCTTTGTAGGCCTATAGGCAGGCTGGCTTGGACGTCTGTCCTAGGTCAAGGACTGTGGTGGACTGAGAGCGAATTCAGGAGCGGATCCCAGGCTTTGGGGCAGCTTCTCCCCCCCTGTTGGCAGGCCATTCTGGGAGCAAAACATATCGCCAGCAAAAGTTCAAAGGAATAGGGATCTTATAAGTAGGCCTAAGAAGTACCTAGCTAGCTACACACTTCCTTTTGGGATACGTCCCTAAGGCTTAAAGGAGTCTTTATTCACCCCCGCTACTAACGGAAATGACGATCTCTGGCCTGCTTTGTGTTTCCCGCCTAAAGTCAGCTGATTAGGAGAAAAAAATGGCTGCTCTTCTAACAACTGAATAATCTAAATGACTGCTGGGTAGACGAGGGGTCAACAAAAAGTAAATAAGATAAATATATATATATGTATATATCTATATATATATATATATATATATATATTCCATCAATGAGGAGGAGAACATTAAGATTTGCTAAAAGTTTCGTAATGTCTTCATTACATTTTCGAGGGCTGTAGAAAATAGAAAACATAAATTACAATAAAGCTAAGAATTTAAAATTTAAAAACGAAAATTGCACAATGATTACAAATTTAAAATATTAAAAGGAACAACTAAAAGGAAAACTTTAAAAAACACAAAACGTAATATAAACAGAACAGAAAATTATTAACATAAGTAAAAAAAAAAATTCCAAAGTTAAGCAAAGCTGGACCAACCTATTCAGCGGCAATGTCAAGACTGGAGAGAAAAAATAGAGACTAAGAGAGGTGCAGTGTGCCAGCAGAGGTTTGGCTGTTCAACAAGGGGACAAGTCGTTTGATCATTAACGATTCTAAAATTGTCAAATTATGGCTGTTGGAAGCTCGCCCTACAACTTTAAAGTGTTTTTACTCTCCTCCACAGGGCTCTAACGCTAACTTCTGATTGGTTTTTGTTCCACAATGAGATTGTCTTTTTATGCAAACATTTTTAAAGAAAACTGCTTCCCATCTGAACTGCTCTTAAGACACTTCGCTTGCTTCTAGACAAGTACTTCTCCCTCAAAACTACAAATTTTAACTGAATTTTATGCTAAGCTCCTGTTTCTAATGGATGATACTTTTAGAAAAACATTTTCACAACATATCCAAAATAAACTTGGAGCTATTAAGGTTCATTTGATACCCATAAATCATGTTAACATTGGGTTATTATTTAAGTTTAAAAATCGTTTGTGCCCTTATGTCCTCCGGGTGTGTGTAAAACTATACTTGTCCTAAATGTAATTTAGGAACTTTTATTGGATCCACCAGGAAGCTTCTGAAGGTACGCAGAGATTCTCATCGTGGAGTAAGCTATAGGACAGGCAGAAAAATTGCAAACCCTGAGTTTTCTAATATTAGAAATCACCCTAAAATATGTAAAACCTCTATTGAAAATAAGGACTTTACAGTTGTGGGGCGAGCTTCCAACAGCCATGATTTGACAATTTTAGAATCGTTAATGATCAAACGACTTGTCCCCTTGTTGAACAGCCAAACCTCTGCTGGCACACTACACCTCTCTTAGTCTCTATTTTTTCTCTCCAGTCTTGACATTGCCGCTGAATAAGTTGGTCCAGCTTTGCTTAACTTTGGATTTTTTTTATTTTTTTTTTTTTACTTATTTTAATAATTTTTTGTCCTGTTTATTTTACCTTTTGTGTTTTTAAGGTTGTTCTTTTAGTTGTTCCTTTTAATATTTTAAATCTGTAATCATTGTGCAACTTTCATTTTTAAATTTTAAATTCTTATCTTTACTGTAATTTATGTTATCTCTTTTGTACAGCCCTCGAAAACGTAATGAAGACATTACGAAACGTCGGGAATAAATTGACCCCTTTTAGCAAATCTTTATGTCCTCCTCCTCATTGATGTATATCCGTCTGTGGCCACCGCTGTTCGGATATATATATATATATATATATATATATATATATATATATATATATATATAATATATATATAGATTATATATATATATATATATCATATATATATATATATATATTCCCCATTTTGTCAACCAAGTCAGATTATGCCAGATGGACACACTCTCTCTCTCTCTCTCTCTCTCTCTCTCACTCTCTCTCTCCTCTCTCTCTATCTCTCTCTTCCCTCTCTCTCTTCCCTTGCAATTCTGCTTTATACTTCTGCCTTGTCCCTCTCTCCGGTACGTACTCTCTCTGTTCCAGGAAGCCAATATCCGCAAATTAATCAAGCAGCTGACTGAGAACGCCAAAAACCGTAGATTAATCAAGTGGCCGCCAGAGGGCGAAACAGAGGTCATAAAATGAGTCGCAAACAGAACGAATAGAAACACTTAGCCTACAGCTCCCCTACAGCTCCCCCACCCTCCGCCCCCTTGGTTTCTCAATGCCACGCTGCCAAAATATTACTTGCACCCAAAAAACCTCCATAGTGCCTTGACCAGTTCCAGCAGCGCCCTAGAGGAAGTGTAGACTAGCTTCGAGAGGAGGTACGGTGCGAGTGTAGTGTGGCAGTTGGTCTTATTCCTTATTTTTCCATGTTCCATCTCCGGGTCATGTATACTCTGTCCATGTCCCTTTGTTCCCCCCACAGCCATTTGCCAATTGGTCTTACAAGTTAGCTTTGCTTTAAAAGCTGTGGTTCTCTTGCACGTAAATTACTGTTTGCTTACTGCCTTGAATGACTTCCCTTCTAATGGCATCTGCTAAGATCAATTACTGGAGAGATAATGTACATTTGGTGTCTGTGCATCACTCCTTCCCATTGATTAACGTAACTTTCGGTTGAGTAATTCAGTCACTTGTTTGGGGAATTTGGGATGTAAGAGTCACATATATATCCTGCAAATCGGAAGGTTAAACGGCCACAACACACTTGATCCCTCCTTCTGTGTGATGCCTGTGCATTTATACCTTCACCAATCATTCCATGTATCAATCTTAAGTCCAACTCCGGACTGGGAGCAGCGGTTTTTTTCAATTCTTACACTCTGGGTTCATATTTGGGCTCCAAGTCCTTTCCCGACCACGTGATTTATTAAGATAAATGTTGAGTACCTCATCTGTAAATACATTCCCTTCAAATTTGATTCTTATAGTTTCTCTCACATTTTTTCCCTTAAATCCTTAAATCTGTAACGGCTTCAGCCGTACAGTTATTTATGATCTAGACCTTGCTCAGGCCTTTCATGAGCCCAATTCAATGTGTTAACTGCTGTGCAACCCACATAGAGGTCCACCTCTATAAAAGTGGCAACCTTGCCAGGATTTCTTGCAATATCGATGGTCAACAATTAGCAACTGCTAGTATTGATTTCACGCGAAAAAAAGACCTGAATTCCAACCCCAATAAGCCCCACATGATCAGAGGAGAGAGTCGAACACCCTCGAAGCAGGTAAGAGATTTGCTATTCAAGTTCCTAGGTATTTATCGTTAGAAGTAAAACACCAAAATTCTGACTGCCATCTTTTCTGATTAGAAGTAAGAAAAACTAGAATTGTGTTTCTTTCCTTTTTTTGTGCACCGCATGTTAGCACCAGGCTAGATAGGGAGTAACTAACCCAAGGAAGTGAGTGCCATACTTCCTGTACCGTGTATCATGTGGTAAAATTCTGTGTCTAAAGGAATTTGTTCGCAGTAGCTAGGTGCGGGCAAAAAACCTTTCTCACAGCCCTCTCTCTCTCTCTCTCTCTCTCTCTCTCTCTCTCTCTCTCTCTCTCTCTCTCTCTCTCTGCCTACCGCGTGGTAGACCCATAGGAAGAAATAGGCAAAATACGCGTTAACGCTATTGCTCGAAAAGGATTACCTCTAAGGAAGCAGTAGAAAGAACCACATTACCCCTGATAAATAAATAAATAAATATATATATATATATATATATATATATATATATATATATATATATATAGTATATATATATATGTATGTATGTATATAGTTGAAGAGTATTACTTTAAAATAGCTAGATAATATCACGAAAGAATACCTTATTCATATGTAATCCTACAAACAGAGGGAAAAGTTTAAGTAAGGTTGAACCTGACTTAAGTACTAAAAATAAGCGATAACATTCCACAACAGCGAGATAAAAAAAAAGAACAGGTAAAAGCAAACGTTTTGTTTTGATTCGCGGTCATTGATCCCTTAACATGCCCTTCTTCCATAGATACCCCGTTAGGCCAGGCTCCAGCGATGAGTTAGCACGCATTACAAAAGGGAGAATTTGTTTGTTGACATGAACGTTGTTTCTTTCCCATGTAATGATAGCTATGAGAAATAATATTAGATAGGGTGGCATAAAAACATAAAAGAGAGAATAATCAGAGTACAATGGAAATAACGAGAGAGAGAGAGAGAGAGAGAGAGAGAGAGAGAGAGAGAAATGAGCCTTGATGTGTGTGAGTCAGACTTGAACATCGAGGCGTAGACGGAAATTAGTGAGACGGGAAAGCGGCAACAGCCAAAACACCGTCGCAATAGAAATCTTAAGACTGCCATAAAACTGTTGACCTGTGACCTCGCACCTGATTCACTCAGCTTCCATCGATTAGGAAGCTCCACCTTCAAGAGGAGAAATTAACATGTTAATCCCACGAAAATGGGGATGGGGTAAGATAAGAGAGAGTCAGCTACACTAATCCTGACCTAGTTTGGGCGGGGACCTGGAACATACACCGCCTTAGGGAGTTGAGCCAAGACGATCGTAGGGGTAGCTGATTGCAGAGTGGCAGAAACAGAGCAGAGAGGATCAACCGTCGTCATAGAAGAAGAACAATACCTTTCCGAACAGTATTGTGGTCCTAACCAGATTACTTAGATATTTTTGAATCTTAAGTTGTAACTTGCATAACTGTATACTTGTATTTCTTTGCATTAGTAAAGAAAGAAAATCTGCCTTTCGTCTCACTAAACACTCCTGAGAGACTTGATACTACCAATCCAGAATTACCAATAAAGAAAAATAATAAAGACATAAAACATAGAACCAGATCGCAGACAAAGAAATAAAAGAAGGTAAGAGAATACACAATCTATTCGCAAAACATTTGGTGCCAGCTATATGTGTGGATCCGAGAGACGTAACGCGCAGTAAAATACAATGAAATAAATTGACACATTTCAACAGATACAACGGTGATACCAATCGACAAATAGAACTTAGAATTAATAACAACGGTGAAGAATTATAGTGACGTCAACCAAATAAGTGAAATTGTAAGCTTTATTATTCACAACAACGAGAGCAGTTTTCCCTCGAAGCGAAGATCACAGCGCATTTAAGAAGGCATAACAAGTACGCGACGCAGACATAACATCGAGCCGATAAGTGTACCGCAGTTGCAAGATAAGAATCTCACCAAAGGTTCAAATATGAATATTTACCTACAGCGAAGAAAGTGTTGAATTCCCGTGCAACAACAACCTGTAAGTTGTTATGAAACAGAACTTTATTTTCTCTCTCTTTCTAATGAGTATATTATTCTCTCAACAAGAACAAGGGTGTATGCATTTATTATTCTCTCTATAATTTTCTATGTGAAATTATTTTACAAAGGAATTCTTGTTATTTTTTTTTTTACATAACATTTGGTTGGTGGTATATACATTTAAATACCTATATGTTTGTGTACCATTTATTTGAATAATTTCTTTTAATAGGGTTGTGCACTTTGAGTTCTATTTAACGAATTTTATATATATATATATTATATATATATATCTATATATATATATATATATATATATTATATATATAAATATACCTCTGAATTAACAGCGCAGAAAGTTTTTTCTTGTGGCACTGTTGTGCATAGTGAACTATATATATAACTTTTCACTGAATATTATATTTGTGTATCATTCTTATTTGAATGATTTCTGTGATACTGATATGCCCAATTTCATATATGGTTTTCTATGCTGTTGTGCAACAATGAGTGGTGGCATATGTGAATAATTTTTTTTTTTTTTTTTTTTTTTTTTTTTTGTGAAATGCATAAAACCTTTAACGAACTACTCGACACTGTCAGAGATAGCTCATACAATTTAAGACCAACACCAGACAGACGCAGCCGAATCCCAGTACCAATTTCACAAACCTTAGTGACTCAGAAAAATACTAACCCTAATAACACAACTATTGATAACCATAAGATTGTTAATAATACTAATAATAACAATATTACTAATAGTACTAACGCGTTTAGATATAGAAGAATGAATCAGGTAGCTGTAATAATAAAGGCCACACGATTCTGAGGACAAGTTGAAGATTCCAATCCAGACAAAAGTAGGTTAGAATCATATTCAGTGAATCATTGGTTAGCTGATGCTGACAGCCGCATATCTTCAGGGCTATAACAGATGAAAGAGCTAAAATTAATGAGGCCTAGCTTCTCGTTAGTTCAGAACACGGTGATGCACATAAAACTTTGAATTCTGGTAGTTTCAGCAAATTAACTAAATATGATGAATTCAAAACAATTTGTTTAACGCTTTGGGAGTCCGTGAGTAAAGAGGATACATTATATAATATTCCTAAGTTCCTTAACCCACAATATAAATCCATGGCAAAGCTCTATGTTGAAAACGCCATAGATGAAATAACAGAAGACAGAAGACTTAAAGTCGACGAATATCGCCATCGGAGATAAGACGCAGTTCGGTGATGATAAAAGGGAATTAGTTAGTTTAAGATACGTCTTAAACTACTTGTCATTTGGAACGATATATAATGCACTAGAAGAAAATGAAAGGAAGGCTTTTCGGAAAATCAAAATTGATCCCAAGAGTAGTAGCCTTCAAACATTAAAAACAGCGAGGCAAGAAATACAGAAGACAGAGATAAGATTTTTTCAAGGAATTTGCAGGGGTAATAGAAAAACAGAGTAAACGGGAAAGCAGAAATAACAATCCTTCATATAGAATGGATAATAATGCCAGACAAGTAGGGAATAGATCCACTCCTTTCAAGGGAAAATGTGCCCAACATATTAAAAGAAAATAGAATCCGAATCAGAAAGGAAGACAGAATCAATTAAGGAATGGACCACCCACAACAAATAAGCCTGGTCAATCTTCAAACACAAATAACTTGAAGCAAGAGAATTATTCAGCTGGAGGAGCGAGACCAAAGGCAGCATGTGAAAACTGTGGGTATACCAATCATTCCCTTAAAGAATGCAGAAAGCCTAGAATCTGTGCAATTTGCAAGAAAGGCGGGCATGTAACTAAAAGCTGTTGGTCCAATAATAAGAAAACTAATAAAGAAGTTGCAGAAATAAATAAAAGAAAGTAATTCCCTTCAAGATGATGAAAGAGAAAAAGAAGAAAGAGCTACTATGGAAAATTAATGTTCGCCCGCATTTTCTTACATAAATAGTAAGGAAGAAGCATTCTCCATGAAAGAAGAAAGAAAAAAAAAAGGATTTGCCTATTGTAAAGGTTCCAATAAATGGAAATACATGTACTATACTAATAGATTCAGGCAGTACAGTGAATATAATAGATAAATCAACTTCAACCAGATATTTAGGCATTTTAGAAACTGATTCAGAGTCAAAATAAAGTTATAAAGGGAACACCGGGTAAATAAATTAGAAGTCTAGGAAATGTGAACTTAGAAAAGGACATTTTGTCACAAATTTGTTGAATGTTTTCTAGTTTAAGAAGACAGATTTTTTCAGGCACAAGTATTATTCTCATTTAATTTAATGAGAAGATGTGAAATAATACTAGACAGCAGTGAAAGAAAAATTAGCCTGAAACAGGATAATCAGAAGAGCGTATGTTTTACTCTGGACGAAGAAAAGCCTCACCCAAATCTGATCAATTTGTCCGAGACAGTTTCGACAAGCGGGAGAAACAAGCGGGAAAAGCAAGATAAAATAGAAACGGATAGAAAAAAGGAATTCCCACCATTACAGAATACAGAATCATATGGATGCACATATGGATGATATATACTTAGATATAAGTAATTACTCAGATATAAATAATGGTGATCACCGAAACTCTGAATATAACAAAAATCAAGATGCCTATATAGATACCTATGCAAAAACATGTACGAATAACTGTAGCAACGTAGTAATGAGTTATGACAATGAAGGGAATACTAAATGAGGTATTGCTATTAGATAAAATAAATAAATCAGATATAAATAGTACAAAAGAAGTAACAGAAGAAACCACTGAAAATACAGAACTTTATTTTTCATACATAGAAGATGAAGAGATATGTTGCGTTAGCACAGCTGATGATAATAAAGTACAATTTATATTCAATAGAGCAGTTAACTTTAAATCCAAAATGCTTACAAAAATATATTTATGAGCAAAAGAGAACGTAAGGGCTAAAGACATTCTGTTGCTGAACGACGAATTGCCAGATTTTGTCAGAATGGATAATTCACCAGTCCATATGAATGGTGATGATTGTGAAGCTTATGTCCAAAACTATTCAGATAACAAACTAACACTATACGCAGGCACTGTCTTTTGCATAGGAATGCCTATTAACAATCCTTTACTAAGAGTAGAAGAAAAAGCATTTTTCTCTATATATGGTGAAAAATTCACAAATAAATCAAGAAGTAAATGAAACAGATTTTCCAGAAAATAGAAACAAGTTAATTCAGGTGCTAGAGAAATACTGAAATGTAAAAGCTGTAGAAGGAGATAAACTAGGAAGAACAAATGTTCTACAACATAAGATTTTGTTAGATGATGGAGCCAAGCCATTTTTTTTATTCCTAATTACAAATTACCAATAAGCCAGAGACCCATAGTTCGTAATTAGATAGAGGAAATGAAAAGACATGGAGTATTAATTCATTCTAAATCTCCATATAATTCTCCATTGTTACTTGTTCCAAAGAAAGATGGCAGTTGGAGACTTGTAATACACTATAGAAAGTTAAACTCCTACACAGTTCCAAATAGAATACCGATGCCGGTAATTCAAGATATGTTGGCTCAATTAGGAGGGGCCAAAATACGTTCATCCTTAGATCTGCTTAGTGGATATTGGCAATTACCTTTAGATGAAGAATGCAAAAAATTCACAGCCTTTAGCCCACATAAAGAACATTTACAGTTTGAAGTAATGCCTTTTGTACTCACATCAGCTCCTTTAACATTTGTTAGATAATGTTACAAATTCTAGCATATATAGAAAATGTTGCAGTATACTTAGACGATGTTATCATTTTTAGTAAAGACTCAGAAAGCCTTCTAAAAATATTAGAATTGGTCCTTGAGAGATTAAGAATTGCAGGACTAAAAATTACAGTAAAGAAATGTCAGTTCCTGATGAAATCATTAGAATACTTAGGTCATGTAAATAGTGATGACGTACTGCGCATGTAGGCATGTAAAATAAAAGCAATAATTGATTATCGAGCTCCCACTAATTTGAAAGCATTAAGAAGGTTCCCAGGCATGGTAGGTTATTACCGACCTTTTATCCAGAGTTTTGCTACTATAGCCAAACCTTTGACAAAACTAACAAAATAGGACGTTAAATATGAAGGGAAGAGTGAATAAGAAACAGCCTTTCAAACATTAAAGAGCAAAATGACCAGGAACCCAGTTTTGGTCTACCCAGATTTTTCAAATGATTTTTATTTAGCTTGTGATGCCTCGAATACAGGGCTAGGAGCTGTATTGTTGCTAAAGGCCAAAACTAGTAATGAGGGCAGTATATTATGCTAGTAGAGTTTTAACCCCAGCGGAAAAACACTATAGTACCACAGAAAGGGACTGTATAGCTTTATTTTGGGTATTAAAGAAATTTAGACACATACTTTTAGGTCATAAAAATGTGCTCACTGATCACAAACCCATTTGTGACTTGTTTATAAAAAGAGAACTTTTGCTAATAACATGAAATTCAATAGATGGTTCATTAGTGTATTAGAGTTTTCTCCAGAATTCAGATATATTACAGGGAAATTTAACACTTTGGCAGATGCATTATCCAGATCTCAATAAGAAACAGAAAAATGCATTACAACTAATACCTTTGTATCAGTTGTTAAGTTGTAAATTTAGATTTAGAAAGAGTGAAAATGCAAGAAAAAGATGCAGAAATCAAACAAATAGTAGGACAGCTATTACTTGATGAATCCTTAAAACTTGATTTTCATTTAATAAATGGTTTGCTGTATAAAGCACCGACAGAGAAAACTGGTTGTCCTCGACTGTATATTCCAAAAACACTAACCAGAGAAGTTTTAGAACTAACTCTCATATATGTTGGCAGGACATCCAGGAATTAAAAAGACAACCAGAATCATAACCAGAAATTATTTTTGGCCACATTGTAGTGAACATGCCAAGAACTTTGTACAAAATTGTGTAGTTTGCAACCAACATAAAGGTAACGTAAATCCAAAAGCTCCACTTGCAAAATATCTATAAGAATTGAAATCCATTTCAAGTAGTAACTATGGACTTTTTGGGTCCATTTCCAACAACTATTAGAGGAAATAAACAAATATTAGTCTTCTTAGGCTATCTAACTAGGTATGTAGAAATCATACCTGTAAGAAACAGAGATGCAGCTACAGTAGCTGAAGCTCTTTAAATCTAAAATCATCCCCAGACATTCATGTCCACAAGCTCTTCTTTCTGATAATGCTGCTGAATTTACTAGAGATCCCTTAAAGAAAATATGTGAATTTTATGAAATACTTGAATGTCAAATAACGGCTTATAAACCCAGATCAAATGGAGCAGTGGAACGAACATTTCGTAAAATAAAGGATATCCTGAAAACTTTAGTATAACCACATACAGCAGATTGGGACTTAGCTCTAGAAGACATACAGTTCACATTGAATAATACAGTAAATGAGACAGTAGGAGAATCCCCACATTATTTACTGTATGGTTACCAGAAGAGAATGCCTAATACATTACTAGATGATGCAACACCACCCAAACATACTTATAACTATGATGACTATGTTGCATGGAAAACCAGATGTTGACTGAGGCCAAGCCGGAGTCCTTGCTTGACCACATAGAGAAAGTGCTGGATCACTTCAAGCGTCCCCCTGCCCCAAACGTAGTCCTCATTTTGGGAAAACATTTAGAAGGTAAGGGTGCTACCTCCTTCCAAGAACTCCCCATCAATGAGCAAGGAAATCTCGCTTGCATGAGGTAGATTATTGTCTAAGTCTTCCAAATTAATCCCTGACAGGTGGAGACAGAAATGGAGGAGCATGCCACAGGATTCCAGGCAGACATGGTCGAAATGGGTGGTGAAAAAGACCCCAGCCTTCCAGAGGTGGACAAGGGCCTCTCACACTACATCTGCAGAAGGGATCCTCAAACTTTTCCAGTTGGAGGAATTTCTGGCCTCCCTCCCCCAAGCTTGCTACCTATTTGGTGGACAAAGATCCTAAGACGATCATGGAATGCTGTAAATGGGTGGATGTTTGGGACACCCACCACCCACTCTAGAATTCCCTAAATAAGAAAATCTGTCCTGTTGCTCCCTCCCTTGCCCACTCTCAGCCAACACAGCACCAAAATAATCTGCACCGGAAGTCCATGTGCGGGTGTTGTAACAAACCCGGGCACTCTTCAGAACAGTGCTAATCGAAGGCAGAGCCTCTGCAGCAGACCCTCCCCCTCCCCCACCTTAGAATGGAAAATCACCAAAATAATAAGAATAACGGCCATTAGCAACGGAACAACCGGCCGAAGCGTGACTTTAGCACGAGCTTCTGTGATTTGTGCAAAGTGCATGGGCACACCTCTTCTTGGGCTCATTGCCCCAAAAAACCAGCTGCTCCTGCCATTGCCATAGCAGTGTCGAACCCATCAACTCTAGGGCCCCCCCAGTTCAGGAATCTATATTTGTTGCACCTCCCACAGGTCACTCCCCTGCCCACCAAGTCTGAGCATTCAACGACTCTGATGCGCAACTATCTTTAATTCAGGAGAATAAAATTTCTCATGGAGCTTGGGTTAAGAGACGAGTTAATCACAACTGAAAGTCTCAACCATGTTAAAATGTTCCTGCCTACCATTCGGTTGAGGATCAAGTGACCTCACTGTTCTGAAATATGTACTTTGGCAGTGCCTTCATACATTCCTGGAGGTTAAGACATCTAGTTAGGACAGGATATTAAGCCTCCTCCTGTCTTTGGACAGTCCCAGGGTCCCTGCCCTTATACAGCTCCAGATGATTACTACAAGCCTCCAAGACCTACTTCTGCACAGCCAGTGCCAATTGAAGGTATCAGGCAGTGCCATACTCCACCCCAGATGTGCATTGAGCCACGTTCGAATCCTCTCACTCCACCAGGAACGGCCCTAGTGCCAGTGCCAAGGCAAGATTCAAGTCTTCCTCACGAAGCTTCCTGTCCAGGCTATCTCTCTGCAGCTGCCAGCGCGACTCTACTACTGATGCTGAAAGCAGCGGGAGAACCAATTCCAACCGGCAGTGTAAACAGCCCTGGAGTCAGTGGCCCCAAATCAGGAGCCCGTAATCACCTCCTCCTCTTCCCCTTCGTCAGCAGTTGACCAGTGCAGCTGTAAGAACTCTGCCGACCCTCAGTTGACTGAAGATCCCCAGGGACTGAGTCAAGCAGCATTAGGAACAGGGCGAATGTCATTTATCCGAGTGTTGCAGCAGTCGAAGCCAATGCTTAAATTATTACAATTAGTTAGTATTTCAGTTAGTTAAATCATATAAGTTTATTAGATAATCTTAAAGAAATATAGCTGGGCCAAGTAATATTTATCATCCTTCAATAATGATGCCAAAGGTAATACTCTAATATTATAATATTAGAGTATTACCTTTGGCATCATTGTTGCTCACTTGTAAATTAAGGGACCTTACCAAGAGAAGATTAACCAATTGGCTTTTAGTAAGACTACCTTGCATTGCGCCCAAAAACAAATTAAGTGTAACCAGTCGCTGCGAGTCAATACAGTGTGGCTGTATATGTCACTTGACCACAGCAATTTAATTTAGTTTAAGTCTTTTGTGACCAGATTTCCCAAAGGGAAGAGAAAGAGAATTACTTTATTGTCAAAATGGTTCATTTCGCCATAGGGTTGAAATGACTCTTAAGTTGGGAAGGTATTATACGTATATTTTCCCCATATTGTCAACCAAGTCAGATTCTTCCAGACGGACACTCTTTTTCCCCGCAAATCTGCTTTATACTTCTACCTTGTCCCTTTGTCTACTGCATGCTCTCTCTGTTCCAGGAAGCCAATAGCCGCAAGTTAATCATGCAGCCGACGGAGAACACTTAGCACTTTATTTAGATGTTTTCTTTAATGCTCATTCATTTTGTTTGAAACTGTACTTATGGTCTCACTGATGGGGCATACGACTTTACTGAGAGGAGGTCCACAGCCTCCACCTTGACTGACCATGAATTGACCTTTGGTAGAAAACCTGCAGACATTGAAACGATTCTGGAGACTTGTGTCAGTGACAATGAGTGGGTGGTAATATGTGTGAAATTTCAGATATAAATTTAGGGGTCCCTGTAAAGGTAATATTTTTATCAAATATCTCAGGGACCCCTAACTATACATTTAGAATCTATTCACCTTGCATTAATTTTTGTAAGAAAGGGAGGAAATAAATATCATTAGAAAAAGATGCTAGAAGTAAGCTTAATTTGGATGTGAACCTTATTTTGAGATTTCCATTTATTCTGTATTTGGTAACGTTACAGTTCTTTTTACCTTTTCATCTAGTACTGTTTAAAAAGTTTTTTTTTCTTTCAGAGACTGGCGTCTCAGATTTATTATAAGTTCAAATTCGGAGTGTATGCAATTCCAAATGATTTTTGCATAGACATTCCAGTACCAAGAAATTTTCAATAAACTGTAATGAAAGTATCTTACTACGTTATTTTTGAGTTGGTTGGTGGAAATGCGCATTCCTTGACGTAATATTAACGTCGTTTCCAAATTATATAAATCAAGTATAAAAGGCCCATATCTCCCACTATATATTTCACCAATGAAACTCCTTCTGTCATTCACTACTTGATAAGGGTGGAAGTAATTCCACCGAAATATAGTCCTTAGATTATATATATATATATATATATATATATATATAATATATATATATATAATATATATATATATATATATATATAATGAAATGTAAATATTGAAACTATTGACACAATAAATTACAGTATCTCTGATCACTGGTGTAATGTGGACAAGTTGTAAGTGACTAGAGTGTTAAATGGCATATGCTGGTGTGGCCCTGCTACGTTGGTGGTATAAAGAAGTCGGTTGACTGGGGATGGAAAGGGGTCACTCCCTCGTTAACTCCACAGGCGCCCAGTCTATGGGCGTAGCCGCTGGAACATCCAACTAGGGACACGTTTTGTGATTAACTCGCCGGATTACATTGGAAATGGTAGTTTACCGACCAGTCAATCTTCGACATATTCTGAAGCTGGTATTCCAGTGGATATGCCTACCAGATTCGACATGGATGGGAGCTAATTAGGGACTGACCTCTTTCCATCCGGTGTCAACCGACTTCTACATACCACAGACGTCGTATTGCCACTCATGCGTATTCCATACAAATACTCGTTGTTACTTATGAATTGTCGACATTTCACCAGAGTTCAGGTATACATAAGTTTTGTTATATTCGAATATATGGTTGCAAAGTGAAAATAGCACTTTTGAACGTTTTTATCTTCATCATATATATATTTAGATACCTACGTATATTTGCACTTCATTTTGATCAGTGGCGAAAGAGGCCTAGGTTCGGTCCGATCCTCTAAAACCATTGTACCTCAAATGACTTGCAACGTGAATTATGCACCTGTTGGTCAGTAAATGTCGTGAGATGCAGAAATAAGAAGTATATCCTAGTTTTACCAGACCACTGAGCTGATTAACAGCTTTCCTAGGGCTGGCCCAAAGGATTAGATATTTTTACGTAGCTAGGAACCAACTGAACCAATTGGTTACCTATCAACAGGACCTACAGCTTATTGTGGGATCCGAACCACATTATAAAGAGAAATGAATTTCTATCACCAGAAATAAATTCCTCTGGTACCAGAGAATCGAACTTCGGACCACCGAATTGGTAGCCGATAGCGAAATCCACTCGTCCAACGAGGAAGAGAGTGAATACATATGGCGTCAGAGACGACCCCCCTTTAATTTCAATGTT
Source organism: Macrobrachium nipponense (assembly GCF_015104395.2). Lineage (NCBI taxonomy): Eukaryota > Metazoa > Arthropoda > Malacostraca > Decapoda > Palaemonidae > Macrobrachium > Macrobrachium nipponense. The sequence goes on from NC_087200.1 coordinate 37,504,658, forward strand.
TACTTGGAAACGTTTTTGACATCTTATCCAAAGTTAAAAAAAAAAGTATGCTGAGAACGATGAGTGAGGGCTGGCAAGCCTAAACCATTGCGTTTTATCAGATTTCTGCAATTTTTGCAATTTTTTATGTTAATACTAAAACCATTTTCTAAATGGAAAAAAAGTGTTGGAAATTTAAATATTTCATTTAAAAAGTTATAAAAAGATGAGTATTTTGCAACCTTCGTGCCAGATGACTAAAAATAACATGAATATTAATACTTTTTTACACTCAAAGCGTGTTTCATATGACACTACTTGTAATTACTGTATCAAAAACAAAAACTTTACTACACAATTAGATAGTCATCAGTTAATTATCACTACACAGTTGATAGTTATCCTTTCATTCGTTTGATGGCCTTTGATCAAAACTTTCATGGTCCATAATCATCTGATTCTGAATCATCAAAATTAGAGGAGTCAGCATGTATGTCGGTGAATTCATTCTCAAATTCATCAGTATGCCTCTCTTCAATATGGTTGCTAAGATCTGTGGGCAGTTGATCACCCGTGAACCACACTTTCTCCTCCCATCTTCGTTCAGTTGGTGACAGGGTACCATCTAATGCAGTGGTTCTTAACCAGGGGGGTGTCAGCAATGTCCAGGGGGGGCGCGAGGCCTAGGGGAAAATGGAAACAAAATATCTAATTATATTCGCGATTCTCTTAAAGTGAAGAACTAATATTCAAAAGTTTATTTAAAAAATGCAAAAATATCCCCCTACAACGTTACTCTCCGAGAGACTACTACTCTAGTTAGGCTCGCTGAGCTGACCTTGTTTTGTAATTATTGACCTCCCTTCCTATCCCTCGAAACCCCTTCTCTTTCTCTTTTTTTTCCTTTAAATCTGGGAGGGAATTTGACTCATATATGCAAGGGGGTGGGGGGTGGGGGGGGAGTGGAAGGAAGGACCAACTCTTAAGGCTAGTTTACACTATGCTTCAGCACGTGCTGCACTCCTCAGACTCATCACCAACTCCTCCCAAATTATTGTTAGCCCTGCCCTCTTGAGTGCTCCCCAAGACGTATGAGGCACCACCCAACGCATCAAACCGAGTTTGATGGCTGAAGCCTGCAGGCGCCACACAGACTCACTTCGGCGACGACTACTCACTTGTAACATGGAATGGAAACGAGAGGAAGTTCGTTTTCTCATAGATGCTTATCAGCATTATCCATTACAACAGCAGCACAGGCAAATTCTTCTTCGTCACTGCTCATCGTGGCTCTCAGCAATCATGTAGTGTAGAAGCAAGACGCGCTATGCAGCATAAAACGTCGCCAAGGTGGGAGGGCATATGCTGGTAGAGGTGACTTATGTGGCGCCGCAAATGTCATTGTGTAAACTGGTCTTTAGAGGTGGCGGTAAAAAAAAAAAAAAAAAAAAAGTTAAAAACCACTGATCTAATGGATCTGTCTCTAAACATCGCCCCCACATACGCGTGATGTAGTTCATCCTCTTGATTTTCTGCCTAAGGCAGTCTTGGCAGTGGGTAACACTGTGGCTGGATGGTTGCGGTTCATTTTTCTATGGCTTATACTTCTCAAAAATTCATTTTCTTGCTGCATTCACTTATGTGGCTTTTGGTATTCCATTGTGAGTACAAACAAACTGTTCTTCGTTTTTGCTGCTGCCAAAGTCTGGTGTTATTTCTTCTTCCAGCATGGAAAGACCTTTGAGGAAGTCATCATTTTCCCTCACAATCTGCTGTGTTCTTCCTTTGCCCTCCCTAGCAAAGCTGGATTCGTAATCACACCCTGTTAGAGCATGTTGACCTGGCAGGGCTTTGCATACTTGACTACCTAGATGGTTTGTCAGATTATTAATGTCTATGTATCGTCTTGTGGTATCTGATGACCGGCCAGTTTCCATCCCTATGAAAAGAAGAACAGAATCAGTATAGCAATATCGCTTGCCTCATGGCAACATCATTACCACTTTCGTTCTGGCAGAGATGGTAAACGATTCTTGTAATTGCTTCTGTGGGCCTACAGAAACATATGAGGACTTCTGAACTATGCACCGTTCCTCCCACACTTCTGCAGCTCTGAACAACTTGTGCATGGGTTGCTATTACCCTCTTGCCTTGTATCACTTCAGCATATTTATCATCTTTCTACTCTTGAATCAGAAATTTGATTAAAGCTGTTTTGTAGGCTTTGGATTTAAGGTTGGTTTTGAAGTCTTTAGGTCGAGTTTATGTACTTCCAATGATAATTTCCCTGTAATTTTCAATTTCACCTCTAGTCTCTAGTTCAACGTCTTTGATGGTCCTTTCACATGTATCAAAAACTGTACGAACCCCACTGACATCTGTCTTGTACACTGCGATCAAAAGCTTCTTTGCCAGGCCACCATATGAATCTGGAATGCTTGAAGGTAAAGCTTGGATAATTGCCATCATGTCATATATGATTTTATTAATTTCATGTGGTACACCATGTGACACCAAATCATTCAGATGATTGGCTAAGGCTGGCTTAGATGCGTTATTTATCGATTTCCTAGGGGCAGGCTAGATAGACAAGTCGACCTAGCAAATCGGTGATCGTTTTCAGTACAAACAGTTCGGCATCCATTCCCTTAACTTTTCTTACACCTACTGCACTCTCCTCTTTAAGAGTTTCTTGAATCTGTCTGGGTCTTTTGTGCAGCCCTCAATAAACTCTTGTTTCCATGCCTCACCAGTCTGTATAAACTTCAAGAGATCCTCTTCAACGTCTCCAGGTGCAGATTTTCCTGTCGGCAGGAAGTACAGACTACCATCCTCCTGCAGGTCATCACAAAAGGGTTTCATCCGTTTTCGCTGGTGTACTTGGGAGGTTCTGATTATCTGTTAATCCAAAAATTCTGCAGCTCTTGTGAAGGACTATCTTTGTTGCTCACATTTGCCTTCTCCAAAAAAACCTGAACAATAACATCTCTTTCAGCTCCAGTTAAGGTCCATCGTCTAGTTGCTGAAAGACTGCGTAGATGAACTTATTCCTGAAAGTCGAGAGGCTGCACCTGCATTCACAGTGCATTCTAAAGCCATATCCACTGAAAGGTTTCCTGTAGAAAGCTGGCCTTTCAGACCAGGATGCATTTCTTCAATGTTTAGCAATTTGAGTGCACTGTATGCATTACTTAAGGTTCATTGCAGTGTCCCTTCGGCCCCCAGCTCTAACTCCTTTCACTCCTTTTACTGTGCCTCTGTTCTTATTCTGTTTCTTACATCGTGCTATCCACCCTCTCCTAACATTTGCTTCATAGCGCAACTGCGAGGTTTTCCTTTTCCTCCTGTTACACCTTTGAAGCCCTTCTACTCTCAGTTTCCCTTTCAGCGCTGAATGACCTCATAGGTCACAGTGCTTGGCCTTTGGCCAAAATTCTATATTATATCTATTCCATTCTTTAGCAATCTGAAACAGTGAAGAGTCATATACCTTGAATAATTTGGCTTTCCACCACCAAAAAAGATGTCCATCATTTTTCAAAGCACATAGGTGAAAAGGTCCACATAATTACTTCGCACAACTCTGCCACACAGTAAGCAGATACCCGCAAGTACTATATATACTTTACCCAGCACTTGGCAGTAGATCCATGGATCCTTTCTAATGTTTCATCGAAGAATCTGAAATAATCAGAAATCATCTTTATAAACTCTGGCTTTGCCTCAAGCTTTGTGCATTCACTTTCCGAGGGATTTTCTAAAAGGTCTCCTATTGCAGTAATTATTCCTACATGAATATCTTGGTTTACCTGTTGAGAAAGAAAAGGTATCTGGTGCTTCATCTTAAGTGCAGTTGCTGGAAGAATATGAGGCGTTTGCCGCGATCATAGTGTCGTCCCAGCTGATCCTTTGGCTAAGGCCCCATTCTCAACAAAATGTAGTCTGCCCTACCTCCATCTAGATAATAACCTAAGACTTCCAGATAGCGGCAGATGATGTGAAAAGCACCAAGCATAACAAAGACACGATCAAACTCACGCTTAAAACTGTCTTGCAATTGGAGAGCAGGCTTGGCAATGGCCTAGGTCGTACGTCATATGGATGTCATTCTATATTTCTCTCCGCACTCGTCTGCTACTTCAAGACTTTGAGTGACAGTATCTCCGACTACACCGGATCTTTCTTTGTAATGTTCAAATAATATCTGTAAATTTCGTAATAGGCATCAATAATAAAAGTGATGTGCTACAAACGAAGAAATTAGTACAACACACTTTTTAGTGTAAAAAGTACTAATATTTATATTATTTTTGGTTATGACACCTAAAAAATACCTATAGCTCGCAAAATATTCAGCTTATAGCTCTTTAAATGAAGTATTTTAATTTCCCACACTTTTCATTTAGCATATGATTTTAGTATCAACATAATGAGTACAGAATAAATGGAGCCAAGAAAACGGAAAATGGCAAAAAATGCATAAAAATAATTGCATAAATTGCAGAAATCTGATAAGACGCAAAGGTTCAGGCTTGCACGCTCTCGTCCATCGTTCTTAGCATACTTTTATTTACTTAGGATAAGATTTCAAAACCTTTCCAAGGAAAGATTGGAATTAATGGGGGTCATCTCTTCGAACTCTACCACCGCATTTGTGTCGCACGTGGTCTGTGGTGGTGGTGGTTTTTTTTTCCCAGTATTTTTATCAGCATAATCTCTCTCTCTCTCTCTCTCTCTCTCTCTCTCTCTCTCTCTCTCTCTCTCTCGTATTAGTGAATTTAGTGAATTTTCATTCCCGAAATTGTTCCTCGATGCTTTTTCCGGGTGTGCTTGAAGAGTTGGCGGCGGTCTTTTGAACCTCCAGTTATGTAAAGTGGTTACATGTGCGCGGGATAATTGCATTTCCAAGTTATTTCTCATGGAGGAAAAAATGCGGAATTGATATCACATATCCTGGGAGAACAGGAATTGGAAATGGTTCACACTCTGAGAGAGGCAATTCCGGGATTCTTTTTTTTTTATCGTTCTGAACTCAAGATGATTATTGGGATTCTGCTATTTTTACTCTCTCTTTTAACTTTCTGAAATCTTATTTGGTCTTTGTGCCCCTTCGACTTTTTTCATTGTTTTAAAGTTCGTAACATCTTTACATTTTCGTATTTTTAAATTTCAGTCTCTTTTTCCTTCATTAAAATTTTTTTTTTTCCAGAATTTTCAAGTTTTTATTTCGTATAATTTATAGACTGTCAAAACTTTTAAAGTAAATCAAAACTTTTAAAGTAAATCAAAACTTTTGAAGTAATACAAACTTTTAAAAGTAAATCAAAACTTTTAAAGTAAATCAACCTTGGACATGTAACTTAAAATTCCTTAGAATTTCCTTTAAATGGGAAGTTGGATTTGGTTTAGGCATTTCAATCCATATCCACTGGAATACCTGCTTGAGAATATGTCAAAGATTAGCAGGTCGCTGCAATCGCATTTCCAATGTCCTCTGTTGAGTTAATCTTATGACCTTTCGTCAATCGGATAATTTAGCGGCTACGCCCAACAGACTAGACGCCTGTGGAGTTAACGAGGACCAAAAAGGACAGGAGAGTGACCCCATTCCATCCCCTGGTCAACCGACTTCTTCATACCACCACCGTCGCACCACCATTTGCCATTAAACACTCTAGTCACTTACTACTTGTCCACATTACACCAGTGATCAGAAACACATTAGTTTTGGCATTCGAAAAATAAGGTTGCAATGTTATTGTTGCCAACGTTTGAAGACAGTGGTCTTATATTCAACGCTAAAAAAAGGAAAACCAAAACACGTTAGTTACAAACTTGTCCAGCAAGATTAGCATAAATCATCACATAAAATTATATTTAAGCACAAAAAACACAATTTATTACAAAATAACTAAAAAAGAAGGAGTCGAGATAAACCAAGGAAGGAGCAGAGTAGGCGGTCAACACTAATTCACAGGGCTATGGCCTTGACTTCAAAATGGAGCTTGTATCACAATGAAATTAATTTCCAGCAGGAATTTTTAAAGACTAATTGTTATCCAACTGCCTTTTTCTCTAGTTATGTCAGAAATACCCTGCAGAAAACCTTTCAGCTCCGGTATATTTAGCTTCAAAATTGAAACATTCTATCAGTATACCAGCTTGCAATATACCTGTGATACCACATTTATACTAAAATTAAGGAAGATAATAAGCAAACATTTCCCGCAGATGATGTCAAATTTATCTTAAGAAATCCAAAATCAATGAGCGGATTTTTTCGACACAAAGAAAAATAACTTACTTTAATGCGGTCTGGCCTCGTTTACTTAATACTTGCTGTTCATGCAACGAACAGACCTCCGTGGGAAGCACCCGCCGACTCCTCAAAGTACGATGTGATTCACATACAGGAATTAGGTACCGCACAGGGATGAAGCTTTCTAGCCGCGAGCTTTCAAATATCATAAATCATACACAAATATGCATATGCAAAATTAACGACGAATATTTTAAGAACATTTTATCGGGCCCTAATGAAAACCACCTCCCTTGAAACGTTGGCAACAATAAAGAACCCTAATGTATTGTTATTTTGCCTCTTCACTTGTTTAGAAATCCACGGTAGAAAGTCAAGTGAAACTGGGGACTTGGAAAAAGTAGTTTCGTAGTTTATTCTACATTTTCGTGAACTTTAAAATGTAGGATAAACTAAGAAAGTATTTGTTCCAAGTCCCAGTTTCACTGAACTTTCTACTGTGGATTTAAGGATATTTAAAAGTACGTGCTCCTTCGTGCTACATTGGATATATATAAAGAGAGAGAGAGAAATCCTGTCTCAGAAAAAATGTGAAAGCAACTGACAGAAAGACACTGACTGATTGTGTGTGTGTACAAGAGAGAGAGAGAGAGAGAGAGAGAGAGAGAGAGAGAGAGAGAGAGAGAGAGAGAGAGAGAGGCTGCTAGTCTGGGAGACGATGCGGTTAAATGCAACATGAAAGCCGCGAGACCAGTCTTGGGTATGACATTTTCATTTCCAGGAAGAGAGCTTCAACTCGTTCGTTTTCACAGTCCAAGAATTATAACATTTGGAAACAATGATAATGAGACGTCAGGAAAAACATTTCCATCAACCAACCCAAAAATAACTTGAGGAAAATCTTGCACTACAATTTCCAGGAAATTCGTATTATACTTATGAAATAAATTAAAAATCTCTAAAATTTTTAAACAACTACGTGAAACGACACCAAATTTAGCAAAAATTTAAATCTCGAAATATAGTTCAAAGTCAAGTGAAAAAATTATAGCATCTTTTCATAGGCATATTCAAACTTATTTTTGTATGAAAATTATCTCAAAAAAATAAATTCCAAATGTGCAGATATAGTCCTTGAGGAAACCGGATAATAAAAATTTTTAAATATTGACTGTGATTTTATATTGGAAATTATCGAGAAGAAATATAAGGAAACACTTCTAAAAAAGAATGGCCTTTTTAAAATCCATTACCTATGCCCCAGTCCTTCCCTTCTATCAGTAGCTCAGTTTAATACCCTTCTATCAGCAGCCCAGTTTATTACCCTTCTATCAGTAGTTCAGTTTAATACCCTTCTATCAGTAGCCCAATATAATACCCTTCTATCAGCAGCCCAATCTAATACCCTACTATCAGCAGCCCGGTTTATTACCCTTCTACCATAGTTCAGTTTAATACCCTTCTATCGGTAGCACAGGTTATTACCTTTCTATCTGTAGTTTAGTTTAATACCCTTTTATTAGCAGTGCAGATTAATACCATTCTATCAGTAGCCCATTTTTTCACCCTTATATCAGTAACCCAGTTGAATAACCTTCTATAAGCAGCCCAGGTTAATACGCTTCTATCAGAGACCAGTTTATTTCCTTTCTATTAGCAGCCGAGTTTAATACCCTTCAATCAGTAGCACATTTTATCACCCTTCTATCAGTAGTTCAGTTTAATACCCTTCCATCTGTAGCTCCATTTATTACCCGTCTATCAGTAGTTAATTTCATTACCTTTCTGTCTGTAGTTTAGTTTAATACCCTTCTATTAGCAGTGCAGATTAATACCCTTCCATCAGTAGCTCAGTTCAATACCCTTCTACCAGTAGCCCAGTTTTTAGAGAGGATTCCCATGAAAATGCACAATCATGGTCAAATATCAGTTACAACGAAAAGTTCATGTGTTCTTGAGATGCAGACACGAGTGAATTTGTAATTCTTTCACGTCTTCTGTTGAAAATAAATAGTGAAATATTTCTGTACATAAAGCAACATGTTCTTCTATCTAAAGGAAAACATTCCGGAAGACAATATGAATAAAATAATAAAATAAAAAGAAACAACCGCACGACAGTGATTCTGAAATGTCCGAACACGGCCCCTCTCTCTCTCTCTCTCTCTCTCCTCTCTCTCTCTCTCTCTCTCTCTCGTTAGAATAAATAGCGCCAAAAGCCAAGAGACACTGAAAATGCTGACCCCCTCCCAAAGGCGTGTTTGGAAAGGGTAAGTTTCGGGATGGAAGAGTCCCAAACCCACCACATCGCCATTTGCAACCGGGAAATATCCTCCGAATCCTCGACTGAAGTGGCGAATGGAGGGGATTTTCGCGGCTGAGGAACGGATAGAATTGAGGGACGGTTCTGATGAGGCTTAGGGCTAATGGCTGGTTCCCTGAAAGCAGCAGGTTATATTCAGCAGCGCCCAGCGAGAGGGGTTAAGTGGATTTCGCGATATTCCCAAGCCTTTCCGGAACAGAGCCGGAAACAAGGATACGAGTCTACCAGAAGCCCTGGTAGTTGTAGCACCAGATAACTTCCACTCAATCGTTCTTTCCACGGAAATGATTTGAGGCCTAATTCTTAACCTACTCAACTATCAAACAATTCTAAAAGTCGTTAACGTAATTTCCAAGGCACATCAAATCAGATATAACAATAATTTCTTTTCTAAGTTTATATTCATATTGGGCTAACGACGATGTAATCATAAAATAATCTCAACTAATAAGGAAAAACATGAGAGCTTCTAATAATATATAATATTATATATTATTATTCTAATATATATATATATATATATATATATATATATATATATATATATAATATATATATATATATGACTCAATATTTACATGCAACGACCCGGCACAGATCCCACGAAATGCCATGAAAATCCAAGACAGCAGCCTCAGATTGAAAGAAAGATTACTTTTGTATAAAGAGAAGCCGAGTTATTTTCTCAGAATTAAATTCTTACAAAATATTAGTTACCATTATGGGGCGCTGTTTTTGAGAGGTCTGTTTTCATAAATGTTTTGGCTTTCATTCCTGCTGAAATATTAGGTTGTTTTACCAATTCCAAACTATTTTGCTCCATGAAAGACATTATTGCAAATATGACTGGGGACAAGTCAAATGAGGTGGGGGGATAGGGTAGCTGGCTGTGTGACTGCCTGGGCCTTGGATAGAGGCAAATATACTTTAGGAAAAAGAAAAGAAAAGAAAAGCAACGTTTTAACGCTTCAGATTATCAGTCATTCTGCAATGAAGCTGCTAATCTCTTGTCCACCCCCGCTACAATCGAATAACAATCCGAGTATATGATCAAATTATTAATGTGACGAGAGCGACCTAACCTCTCTCTCTCTCTCTCTCTCTCTCTCTCTCTCTCTCTCTCTCTCTCTCTCTCTCTCTCGCCAGTCTGTTTTCCTAGACCTCGAAGTTCCATATTCCCTCTTACATGCAGTAGGTTTATCATGTCCTTCCAGGTCAGATCTCACTTTTTTCTTTTTCCTCGTGTCTAGACCAGATGAAAGAATTAAGTTGACTTTCCACCGTCCTTCGCTAATAACTGAAATACATTTGACAGGATTTCAAAATCCTGGCGCACTCTTCAATATACGTACTGACAAAACTCTACAACAAAAAGCGTTTTCATTCTATTCAATTCAGACTCGCATGAAATTAAAAATGAACTGAGTGATCACAATAATCAATCAATTGGAAAAATCTAATTGTGGGCAGCGTTAAAAATTTGAGTCAAGAGGCGGTTAGAAATATGTAGATGCGCCATTATCCCATAATAAACATGCTCCCTTATTATCAATTTACCTCGGTTTCCAGAATAATTTCTAGGTCTGAATTTTAAATTGATTACCAGTGGAGGATTTAAAGGGTGTCTTTGCGGGCTAATTTATAACGAAAACTTCCACGTGACACACACAACTACTTAATCACTTAAACTTCATTTCCACGACGAAGGAGAAACGTTTAAAAGAATCTGAAACTCAATTCGTAAACAAGATAACAAACACTTTCGTTCAGCAGCTTGATAACTTCACGATAACATTTTCCCGCAACGACTTACTACATCAGGATAACACTTTCTCGCAGCAACTTTGTTTCGCCCAACTCCCTCGTTGTTTCAAATCTCACGGTCGGTCGATCCGCGCAGTTTAGTATCGTTAAAGAGAAAGAAATACAGCAGCCGAAACTCCAATGACTTTACATTCCGGCGCTCTCAAATAACTTCCCTGGAAACTCCTCGGAAATTGACTTAAAATCAAGAGCTAAATGTTTAACTTTTTCACTCTCGCTACAATGAAGTGGAGTCCACCTTCGCTTTTATTACCGGGATTTCATTACCACTGGATCAGGGAATCTTCCTTGGGGTTTTATTGTTATTTCTGCATAACCCACATCTGCGTTATCAAATTTTCTTTAATCTTCCCAGATTCAAATATACCGCAGCTGAATTCACATTTATTTGATCTAATTTCCAGTTTCCACTTAAACTAGAGCTTTAGCAGATAACAGATGGGCTTCCAAAGCGTTTTAATCTAAAATATCTCTAGCCTAATGATACAGACATAGCTTATCATTCACTGATGAAGTTAAGTATACTTTAGTTTACCCAGACCACTTGAGATGATTACCAGCTCTCCTAGGCCGGGTACGAAGGATGAGATTTTCATTTACGTAGCCGGGAACCCACTGGTTATTTAGCAACGTGACCTACAGCTTATCATTATAGGATACGAACCACATTATATCGAGAAATGAATTTTTAATCCCCAGAACTAAATTCCTCTGGTTCCACACTGGCGGCAGAGGGGAGCGAAATCGGGCTACCAGACTGATAGGTAAGTACACAACCCACTCATCCAGTGAGAAGCTAATCATTCAATGATGGAACCTACTAGTTTCCAGTACCGAAGTGATGCCTTCTGCAAATGCATCTGGCTTAATCATTATTTTCCTTTAGAGATTTAGTTTCTTATAACAACCAAAAATAATCATTAAATGGATACGCCCTTGTCAAAAGAATTCTCAGCAGCTGTCGATATTCAACCTCTCCTCGTGAAAAGGGCTTCTTGATCTTGGACATCCAGTACAGTAATAATCAAAAATAAAAATTTCATTGCGATTTGACAAATTCCCTTAACTTTGTCTACAACAGCTGCCAACCCCAATGCTGGTCCCCGCATACCTAAGAGGACAATCTTGATTTGGAGCCAAGGGAAAAAGGCTTAGGCGGGGTTAGCTACTCCCGCTCCTTGGTTCATGGATGTAATATCAATATATATTAAAGATGCTTAACTATATTGTATACTACCAGTAATACTACAACAGAGCTGCATAAATGAAATATTGACAAGTTCACACTGCCTATGAACAATAAGCAAAAAAATGAGATTATTTGTATATCCTAAGGTAAAACTGTCTGCAGGATAGTTTTCTGCTAAAAACTGTCCAGTATAAAGACACGGCCAATAAATTGCTTGTGATCCAGAAACAGTGTAGGCTCATTGAGCGAGATATGTAACAAGATTATCATCAGGCCAATTGAACGATTCTTGTACTGATTAATTACTTTTAAGAATAATTAGGAATTTTTTGCTTAGTGCCATCCAATATGCCAGTAATTTGTAAGGAATGGCTTTTCCTATATTCTTACCTAATAATTGGAAGAGACGGAGATTTTACGCATGCAGATATATATACATCTATATATATATATATATATATATATATATATATATATATATATATACATACATATATATATATATATATGTAATATATGTATAATATATATATAATATATATTATATATATATATATTATATTATATATATATATATATATATATAGTATTATAATATAATATATATATATATTATATAGTATATATATATATATATATATATATATATTCTTTTAGGGTACAGTTTTTCCTATACAATTTCGTTAAAAGCAATTGCTTTAGTGGCATCAATGAGTTTCTTGCAGGTATGTTCATACCCACGAATTTTTTCCCGATTCTCGTTCGTCAATTTCTAGTGAAGAATACGCAGACTTCCTTCTTCTATTTACTGAATTTTGACGCGACAGGTGTTTCGCCTTATGGCATTATTAAGCGACTACTGACTTACAATCTCCAGTATCCAACAAGAATCGGATCATACACACCCCTCCAGCATGAGTCACCCAACAAGGACCAGAAAGCACGCGACAACCCTACAGGACATGAGAGGACCCAGAGAAAGCCAAGTAACATGATCGCTCAGGTCACTGAGGCCCTGCCGTTAATCACTGTAGAGACCATTTGGACACACACGCACACTCAAATCTAATATCATATACATATAGTTTGTATAAACAGACGTTAGTTTATTTGTATCTTACGCACGCTATAAATTATCATTTATTCCTGTATTTCTGTATCTGTAATTCTATGTTCATTTTTTATTTCTATATGTATTTTTGTAATTCTGTATTTAAAACCATGTAACATATTAAATCTTAAACATACATTTAAGGAAACACTAGCACGTTATTATATTTTGAATATTTATTTAACCATACGTTTAAACTTTCACTTTTATTGTCATACATGTTCTTTGAATCCGAAACAACACCCTTAATGGTTAAGCTGTTAATCCCTAAACCACCCAGTACAAATACCTCAAGGTCATACTTCCCACATAATGAAATACATTGGCCGAAAGGCCAGACTGTAAGTCAGTAGTCGCTTGACAATACCATAAGGCGAAACAGCTGTCGCGACAAAATTCAATAAATGGAAGAAGGAAGTCTGCGTATTCTTCACCAGAAATTGACGAACGAGAATCGGAAAAAAATTCGTCGGTATGAAGATACCTGCAAGAAACTTACTGATGCCACTAAAGCACTTGCTTTTAACGAATATATACTATATATATATATATATATATATATATATATATGTATATATATATATATATATATATATATATATATAATATATATATATATATATATATATATATATATATTATATATATATATACATTTTTGTTTTTTTATGTATTTTATAAAGCTGGTGAGATGCACAGGCAACGTTTTTATAATATTTCAGCTATAAATGGTTGAAAACAATTATAAATGCCTGAAAACAATTATAAATAGTTGATAACAATTTTATAAATACTTGATTGGTATAAGATAACTTACATGATTTTTCATAACATATTGCGATGCTACTAACATACATGCGGTAAAGCACAAGAGGGGGTGACCACGTACATATGTAAGGTAATTCTTGAAAGTCTGCTGAAGGTGAAGTTAAATAGAATAACACAAACCTTACTTTTGCATCATAAAAGTTGGAACTGCTCAAGAAGGATGTTTATGAGGTATGATTCGGTGTTAAAAAGATGCTGGTTCCAAACAATATCGAAACGATGAGTTACCACAAAAATGAGATCACACTGTATGGCATGTTCTAGTAGCCAGAAATGCTGACGAAGGCAGATACAGCCAGGGACAAGTGAATTACAAGCGTGTGCTTTCCTTAGTTTTGGGCACTATTAATCTACCTCTGCTGGCTCTTTCTAATATTTTTAATTCCATGATGTTTGCGGCAATTCCTTCTATCTGTTTCCATGCCTGTATTATCATGTAGCGTTCTCTTCTCCTTTCTAGACTATATAACTTTGAAAATTGTAGTCTTTCCCAGTAGTCAAGATCCTTAATTTCTTCTATTCTAGCTGTAAAGGACCTTTGTACACTCTCTATTTGTGCAATATCCTTTAGGTAGTGTGGGTGCCACATCATATTGCAATATTCAAGTGGACTACATACATACGTTTTATAAAGCATAATCATGCGTTTGGCTTTTCTTGTTTTTAAGTGCTGTAACATTTCCATTTTTGCTTTGCATTTTGCCAATAGTATTGCTATTTGATCATTGCATAACTTGCTCCTATTCAACATCACACCAAGGTCTTTAACTGATTCCTTATTTGTGATTGTCTCGTTATTAGTTCCCCTATATGCATATAGCTTTCCTTCATTATCTCCGCAATTTATGGATTAAAATTTATCAGAGTTAAATACCATCCTATTCACCTCTCCCCACTGTTGCACAATTATTAGCACAGTCTGCAGCAAATCCTATTAAGTGGCCAAAAGAACGAATGTTGCAATGTAGAATAGAACACCTTATGTATGCCGTTGAGCACAAAAAGTGGCCCGTTGGAATTGACTTTCAGAGTAGTGAGCAGGAATGTAAAGTACCTTCCTCCAGTTCCCTCCCTCATGTTACCAGCAGTGCCTCTTCTCATACAAGTACATCTGATCACCTCTTGGATGTAGATCGCCAAAAAAGACGACAGCTAGAAGCAGTAGATTTGGAGCGCCAGCGTTTGCAAGCTCTTTTGCATCCCAATCTCCATCACACATTAGGTCTATCAAAAGGGTCATCTGGTGTCACAGCTAGTGCAGCTGCTGCGGCAGCAGCTGCTTTGGGTCTGCCTCCTTCTTTCACCAGTGCTAACCTCAGGTCACTTAGGTGCTTAAGGGAATCTACTGATGAAAGAAGTAAAAAGAGTTCTCAGTCATTGGCGGCAGATAACAATGCATTACGGCAACTCCAGGCACTGCAAGGGTCTCTTGGCGCTCCAAATCTACTGCTTCTAGCTGTCGTCTTTTTTGGCGATCTACATCATAAGTAATTTCTTTACTTATTCTTGTGTCATCGGCGAAACTACTCATTACCAAGTCCTTAACATTACTGTCTATGTCTGCAATCATAATAACAAACAGTAATGCAGCTAACACCGTACTTTGTGGCACACCGGATATTACCTTAACTTCATCCGATTTCTCATCGTTTGCAATAACTATCTGTTTTCTGTTATGTAAAAATTCTTTTATCCATCTTCCTACTTCATCCACTATATTATGTTTTCTAATTTTCTTCGCTAATATATTATGGTCTACCTTGTCAAAAGCTTTTGCAAAGTCTAGGTAAACCACATCTGTTTCTTTCCTGTTTATCATATTTTTACATATGTTCTCATGGTGGGGTTTGTGTACTTTTTCCGGGTACAAAACCATGTTGTCTTATATTAAGCAAATTATTTTTCATTAAATGTTTCATAATATTTTTCTTCATTACCATTTCATACACTTTCATATTATGTGATGTTAGCCTCACAGGCATATAATTACTTTTCTCTAGTCTTGATCCACTTTTGAAAGTAGGGTAATATATGCTAATTTATGTTCATCATAAATCTTGCCTATATCTACACTTTGCCTTAATAATATTGCAAGCGGCTATGCAATAGAATTAACTACTTTCTTTAACAAAATGGCAGGGACACCATCTGGTCCAGCTGCTGATCCATTTTTAATTTCTGTATCATTATCTTCATTATCAATTCTAGGGGTAAATTCTCTCTTATATCTTTCTGCTAATATGTAGCATATTTCCTTTTCTTCATTCGTTAACCTCCCTTCATTTCTTAGAGGGCCTATTTCTACTCTTCTTTTATTCATCTTTTTCGCATATAAGTACAATAGTTTGGGATTTGCTTGATATTTTCTTGGGTCTTTTCTTCTAAGTCCTGTTTTTCATTTTCTTTTGATTGTATAATCTTTTGTTCTGCATTTTCTATCTTACTTTTTAGTTCCACCACTTTCCATGCATTCTTTTCTTTTGCAAGACCTTTTTTCCACTTTCTGGAACTAGATCCTTCTGTCTCTTGGTATGCATGACTGATGTTTACTTTTCTTCTTCGGTATATACTTATCCACTATTTTCTCTAATATTTTATGTAATATACCTGTATTTACCTGTATATCGTCACTTATGAATGTTTTCCCAATCTTTGTTTAATCCTTCATTTATTTCTGACCATTTTATATTCTTACTATAGAAATTGTATTTTCCATATCTTCCCATTTTTTCATCTCTTGCTAATCTCTATTTTCACTTGCTTTGGAACGGACTGTTAATTCTATGACATTACGGTCTGAAATACTCGTATTATACATTATTATTTCTTTAACATAATTCACCTGGTTCACAAATACTAGGTCTAAAGTATTATCCTTTCTTGTTGGCAGGTGATTTATTTGTTGAATGTTGTGTTCTAGTAGCATATCTAATAGCTTTTCGAATTGCCTCTTATCTCTGCACTGCTATTACTCTCTTTATTATATGTATAAATACAACCACAATCTCCTATTCGTTCTTTTCAATATATGAAAGGAAAGTTAAAGTCTCCAGATAGGAGTATAGTCCAGTCTTTGTGATTTCTACATAAATCATCCAATTTTTCTATTATTGTGTCAAACTCTTTAGTAATAGGGGGTCTACATATTACAATGTTCACTAATTTTTCAGATTCAAATACTAACGCTGTTAATTCACATTCTGAGTTACTATATTTCTCATATATTTTTCCTTGATTTATGTCTCTCCCATATATCGTGATTCCCCTTGCTTCATATTTTTTCTATCTGATCTATAAGTTTGGAACCCCTTTATCTGATCATCATTACCAGTCTCTTGGGAATACCAGGTTTCATATATATTCATTATATCTATTTTTTCAGTTTGGGTTAGTTTTTCTTAGAACACTATTTTTCTTTTTGAGTTACTCGTAACTCAACCCTGCACATTCATCACTATGATGGTTTGCGTGTTATCCCCATCATATATATGGGTAACAATATGGATTTTCCCATGTCTCTTTCCTGTTCTGGTATGTTGTTCTTTTCTTAATTTCCAGAAATTCTGACATTTAAAAAAACCAACTTTTCCAATATATTTGATCATCCGTCTTCATGTTTATTCATTTTGTGTATGAATCTGCATTCACCTCCATATCTGCACCATCCCCTGGCATCATATATACAGTGCTTATTCCTTGCACTGTATCTGGGTGCTGATGCTTGAATTCTTGATGCTGACATTCCATAACGCAGTGATGGCCTGTTTTTTTTTCCTTCCTTCTTTGTTCCTTTCATTATTTGTTTCCTTTTTATGTTTATCTTTATCTATTTAACTTTGATTCATTGCTACAGGGAGCATATATCTACATTTTTTGTTGAACTTACATCCTTTTCCTTCTTTTAAGTTTTTGCATATTTTTGGATGTAGATCGCTGCATTCATCCTCATAGCCGTCAAGGTATGCACATTTGCCATAAATCTCATAATTGTGACAAACCTTGGGATGCTTGTAGTGACATCTTTCACCAAATCTGCAATTCCCTCTTTTCAAAAGGGTGCAGACTGTGTCTTTCTTTTCTTTTTCTTTTTTTTCTTGCTCTTTCCCACTGGCATGAAGATCTGGGTACAGCCTCTTCGGGATTTTATTTTGTGTTGTCATGTCGTAATTTATTTCATCGTATGTATGCTGCTGTATTGCCTCATATGTAGTATCTGTGAGTATCTCTGCATCCATACTCTTGTTCTGTTCTTTGTTTTCATTATTTTTTCCAATCACTTCAGTTTTATTTTCTTCTTTTCCATTTTCCTCTTCTTCCTCTTCCTCATCTTCTTCATCCTCTACTATTTGCACATTAAGTCTCGATTTAATAACTTTATCTATGCAGGATAGACATGTTGAGCAAAATACTCTTGTGTCCTTACTTGTATTTTGCTGGACTTCTGCACATTGAGGATGTGTGGGTATGTGGCATGCATAGCATTTCATGATCAGGTTTTGTGGATTTACAATGTTATACCACACCTTGCACAGTTTATGTGCTTTAGGCTTTCGTTTTCCTATTGTATCAATCAGTATATTCACTATATTCACCTTATTCATTTTCTTTGTTGGAATGTGTTGATTGATATAAATTTTCTTTATAGGTCTCTTGACCACTTGAATTTTATTTGGTACTCCTTCAATTATTTTTATAATATTCTCTGCAGACTTGTTCCAGTTTGAAGGATCATATCCTTCCAATATGTCTATGAATATTTTTGCATCTTTTTGGTTAGCGTTGTTATTGATCTCATAGATAAGAAATGTCAGTTCCCTTCCTGCTAAGTCATCATATTGCATGTCTGCAAGGCAAGCAAGATTCCTCCATTGCTTTCCACAGTTGCTGCTCCCTGCCATCCTGCTTTATCCTACTATTCTGACACTAATCTTATCACTGACAGTTCGCGAGTACTTCTAGATATAATTCTTTTTCTAGTTGTATGGTAAACGCGTGATATCGGTTGATTATTCAGACTATGCACAGGTCCGTCTCACCAAACAAAATGGCACAGAGAGAGAGAGAGAGAGAAAGTTAAAAGGCATGATGCCTGAACGTCTTTATGAGAAAACAGACAATCTACTAGATTGTAATCAGTTTAGATAATAAATACACATAAACTGAGAATCCATATATCTGAAGTTATTGCTCCACAGCTTTCTCGCATATACAGAACCTACATTGATATACAATCGTGTTCATATCACGTGAGGCAACCGATTTCTTTGTCGTTTGGCCTCATTCTTACTGGACTAAATAAAGTCATTCGTTTAAATATACAACGTACCATACTGGGAATACAGTAAGACTTTGAAACTTGATCCCAGAATGCCAAGTTCTTACTGTGAATCTCAGGAAATTCTCTTTCCCCGCAAAGCTGTGACTTCGGCCTTGTTTTAACCACAAGCAGATATACTTATTAAAAATACTGAAAAGACGTGAAAATTAAACAAACATTTGAGCTAACTGAGATCGAACAAACTGACAGTAAAAGAATGCCACTAAATTTGCAAAGAGAAAAGCAAAACAAAGCGGCCGATCTGTAAAATTAAAGACGATTTTTTTTTCTTTTAATTTACGAAAGAATAATCGTATTCTATTTTAGTGAAAGTAATTCCAAGATTTATCGTAACAGATATTGTTCCTCTCTCTCTCTCTCTCTCTCTCTCTCTCTCTCTCTCTCTCTCTCTCTCTCTCTCTCTCTCTCTCATGTTTCTAGGAACTGTTACGATTAGTTTTAGTGGTTTCCCACTTTAATATATTTTACAGAAATTACGATCTAGTCACCATTTCCCTTTTTCGTTATTGGCCAGGAGGTAAAAATAAAGATATAGGGAAACGATTATCGGCCTTACCTCCATCGGCCCGAAGGGCGATCACTGCCTGCAGTCTCTCCAGTATTACAGGAGAGAGTGTATGGGAGACTACACACTGTATAGGAAGTTTCAGGGAATAATATACCTGTCGTATAGATATACCTTTGTCAGTGTATATTCCATTTTCTCGGTAATCTCTCGTGTATTTACGAGGAAAGGCGACCTCTTTTACAGCAAAGCAAAGCCAGGGGAATTTATGAAGTGCCCAAGGAAATAAAATCCTCCATTCCACGTGTGCTTGCATGGGAGTATGAAAGCACCACGCACTCGCAGACATACATGTCCATATAGGTGATCAGATCATTCTCTATTGTATTGGAGTAGAGAAAAAAGAAAGAATAAAAACACAAAAGAGTTTGGGACCAGCAAATTAAAAGCCCTTGTCTATAGCAATAATGAAAAGGTAAGAAAGGTGAGGAAATGAAGCAAGTAGCTAAGGTTTATCCTCTCAACTACTGTACTGTAGTGGTAAAAAAAGGATAAAGTACAAAACACAATAATGGACCAGCAAATAAAACCCTTTGTCTATAGCAGCAAGGAAGAGGCAAGAAAGAAGGGGAATTAAAATAAGTAGCTAAGGCTTATCCTCTTAAGATGCAACACACTTGCTCCTTAAAATAGAGAAAATAACAGGTGTCAGGGAAAACGACACCAGAGAGAATGCTAGAGCCTGAGGATTTCCATTGAGCAGACGAGGAAAGTAAATAATAGCAAATATTACCGAAATGGTCTGTTAGGCCCAAGACTTTCGCGTCAGTTCATGCAATAAGCAAAAACTTCTTTCACATTTAGATGTATATCTGTGTGGCCAATATTCCCTCCCAAGTCTTAGGGGGCCCATACACGCTCACTCCAAACGTCAGTTAGACTGTCAAACTAGAGGTTTGCAGGCCAGTTTGACCGTGTATGGGGGTAGTTTGTACTGAAAGACTGGCCTGTGGTGTGTGTGAAATGACGGACTGTCGTGACTACCGAAAACCTAACCTTCAGTACTGTAGAAATGACCTTTTTCATCGTATGTG
Organism: Macrobrachium nipponense; assembly: GCF_015104395.2. Taxonomy (NCBI): domain Eukaryota; kingdom Metazoa; phylum Arthropoda; class Malacostraca; order Decapoda; family Palaemonidae; genus Macrobrachium; species Macrobrachium nipponense. The sequence goes on from NC_087200.1 coordinate 37,525,108, forward strand.
GGGAGGCTTGAAGTATATTGTCAGTTTGGCCTAACATTTCGAGAGTGCGGTTGTGTCTGTGTGTATGTATGTATATATGTATATATATATATATATATATATATATATATATATATATATCATATATATATATATATATATATATATATATATATATATATATATATATATATATATATATATATTAATGGATGTATATACATATGATTATGTGAAGCTTAATGATACAATTTTTTGGTCAGCTATTATTATATGTTTTATATGTAGTTCTTCAATTGAAAATATATATTTGTTTTTTGGTTTGAAATTTGTTTACCTCCAAATAGTCCATCCGCAGTGAAGTCCATATTGCTTTGGGCGTTTCAGGTATAATTTTCCCTAGTGATTGGGCAGAAATGATGGTGGTGAGCGTGAAATCCTCGTAGTTTCGTCCAGTTGCGACGAATCTCAGTGTGGCTGTCAATCTTTCATGGCTAAAATGGATTGTCTCATACAGGTATCTTGTTCTTTTATGAAGGGTTTTATTATGGAGAGCAATTCCAAAAAAGTCTCATGGTCCATTATAAGATAATTAAATCAGTCGCCCTTCTCAAACAATAAATCTGACAAAATGTTCATGTGAGATAGCTTTTGTCTTTTCAACAACCAGTCTTTTGTCCATTTTTCACGTTTGCGTTTCTTTTTAGTTAACATCATTACAACAAACAAGCTGTGCTCTGACAAAGTGTCTCCATATCTTCTGGCGTAAGAGGAGTGGCCATCGCTGTCCTCTCACTACACATTCACGAGAACTGAGACTATACCTGCAAACTGAAGTGAATCGTGTGTGGATAGGACTGCAGTTCTTCAGTCTTTCAGTTCACTCCAACTGACAGTTTGGAGTGAGCATGTATGGGGGCCCTTAGTCCTTACCGTCGATTTATAGACTTCGGTAGCCCCTAAGCCTGACTACATAAGAGTTTAGGTTGTCTATTCAGTAATATGGTCCAATTATCATTGTCAATTTTCATTATAATTACTTTTTCTTTGGGATCCCGAAAGATAATAAATATAATTACTTACTTATATATGTGGCAAAAGAAAACATGAAAAAGATTAAATAACTTGAATGTAAAAGAATTAGATATAATAATAAATATTAATTATATAATACACATGAACATTAATTACGAAGTATTTATAAATACTGGAAAAAAGTGCACTTATACAAGCTGTCATGCAAAGGACCTCGATACCCAACATTGTACAGGTCGCTTTACATAGGCTATATGGCAGAAACATACGAAAACTATTTACTAAACATTAAATAAACGCCAGAAATAAAAATACTCATCGAAGAGGTTCGTTAGCCCGAGTGTTCCCTCAAATAAGGACTAAAACATGAGGCGGTTCAGCTCCTACGTACAGTAGAGCCAACAAAGGCTTGAAAATGTTGGTTACTATAAAGCAGTAGCGTACTAAATATAATGAGATAATCCAATTGAGACAATCCACCAAATCAGCAAAAATTAAAAGGAGGGGAGGATACTGACTGGCCCCAGAATTCTAAAAAAAAGAAAAAAAAATCTTGAAATCGTTTTTTTCTATTTACAGTCTACTTGTTGCCTGACCCTTAAAAGGTTCTTAGTAGGGCGGACGAGCGTGGAAATATATCAATCCATTTTCTATTGGATTACAGTTTCACCTTGGAATCAAGGTACAGTCCACACAGGAAGATGAAACAAAACGGTAGATCAGTATAATTCATGACCACAGAGCGATTACTATATTATCTGCCTCTCAGGAGGATGCAGGCTTCCATCAGAATTGGAGACTTCAATCACTTCCATTACCGCTCATGACTTATTTGATTTTAGGAGAAAGATTCACTAAGTGAACTTTGTAATTCTTTGAGAAGAAAGGCTTACTAAATGTCTGGCAATATTTCTTCTTGTTATATACTCATTTTTTCACATGAACCTTTTATGAAGTTGTCTCCTTGGCTTACAAAACGCACTGATGCATCTTTTCAACTGCTTTAATCTTATGTACACTGCTACGTTTCTCAGTCTTTAAATCTTCTCATGCTTTTACTTCCTTTCGTGAAAAAACATTATTTCTCAACTAATGTCAAAATAATCCTAACAGTCATTACATAATGAATTCCACTAAAACGTGGGAATGTTGCAAAAAAAAAAAATATTCTTTCGCATTTTCTCCCTAACTGTTAATAACCTTACATATTTCGAGGAGAGTGAATCTATACCTTTCTTAGAGTACACAACGTTCTCTAAACGAAGAGGGGGGCTGGCAACCACAGAGTTTTTTGCACATTTGTTACCTTAAAACCTTATTCTAAACTTCCTCATTTATATATATATATATATATATATATATATATATATATATATATATATATATATATTAAGTATGTGTGTGTGTGTGTGTGTAAGCCATAATAACCCCTTGAAATCGGATTGCATTTTCCTATGGATGTTTAACATCAAAAGGAATATATTTCTAAGGAAAGTGCTTCAAATCTGTGAGTATAAAAAAAGTCAACGGTGATAAATTGCAAATATGTATGTGTATGTATGTGTATGTGTATATACATATATATATATATATAATAATATAATATATATATAATATATTTATATATATTGTAACGGACATACATTATGTCTGTATGAAAGCCCTCAGTTTTAAGAAATCTAAATAAGAAAACATACTAGATTTTAGCAAAGGAACATCAGAAGCCAGACCAACCATGTTGGCGTTCAGAAGCTGTATTCCCCCACACCTTAGTCATTAAAGATTGGTTATTGGAAATTAGCACACTTCAATCCTCTCCAAAAATCCCACCTTCCCTGCAGCTAACAAGCCTCCTATTATCCTGTATCTTTTTTAATCTATATGCTGTTGTCTTAAATTTCCATTCCAGGACGACCGCCAGCAGACAGAAGGGAGCTGGCAATTTTCTAACAGTAAATGCCCTAAGAATGCTCCAATATGGCGAACAAGGAAGCGACGGACAGGTGACCCCATATAAGGCAGCAAAGTGGGTTGCCCCCCTGCGAGGTCAGGTCACTGTCAAGACAGTCCCCGCCACCGACTGTTTACCTTTGTAATGCCGATACATTTCCCACCAAAATCCCTTAACTTAAAAGCCTGGCACTACATTCAAGACTCAAATCATCTAGAGGACTGTCTGTTCTCATGGTGCCAGGGTGTTTCTACTGTCATCAGTTATCAGGTCCCAGGGTGGAAGACTGAAGAGCTGTCAACTATTATTTTATGTTTCATGCTTGTTGAAATACTTCTTTCATTTAATCAATGATCTCTCTTATGTTTAAAAGTAAGGTTGGAGGTTGAGGTGACTTGCTAAGAGGGCTACCTCTTTGAAATATGTATGTACGTATATATATATATATATATATATATATATATATACTAGTACATATATATATATATATATGTGTGTGTGTGTGTGTGTGTGTGTGTGCGTGTGTGTGTGTGTGTGTACGTATATATATATATATATATATATATATATATATATATATATATATATATATATATGCACACATTCTGTGTGTGTATGGATGCATGTATATATATACATATATATCTATATAATATCCTCAGGAAGAAAAGTGAAATATCTTGGTGCATGAAGTTCAGCATTTACTTACGAAAACGGTATACCACAAAATAGGAACATAACAAAGAGACCTCGCTCTTGCCAACAAAAACATAGGGTTGCATCACCACTTCTGTGACTAACAACTGTAAATACGTATCAAGCCAGGCATCGGAAGAGCAACATCTGTTCTTGATTAATTTAGGCACTACATTAGCAAAGGAAAGGCCAGAGACATTAACAATAATTAATGATAATTAACTGATACGAAGCCTTTGTTACTGTATGCTGGTTGTTAATCAAAATTCTGTGGGATTTTTCTGCGAGCTTCGGATGATGAATAACTGCTCTAGATCAATTTATGTACTACATTAGCAAAGGAAAGGCCAGACACAATAACAATAATTAGTGACAATTTCCTGGTATAGCATTCTTATTACTGAACGTTAGCTGTAATTAACAGTTATTCTAAGGATTTTTAGTTAGGGTGCACAAAAAAAGCGACACTCCTTTGGCCAAGTCTAAGTAATAAGTTCTTATCTCGACATTTCCTCGATCCTTTAGCCCAGATAAGTAAACCACGGCCCATAATGAAGTTATATAAATCATGTTGCTACTCTTATTAAAGAATGGTTTGTCAGTGGAAATGAAAATATTATACTTAATTGCAATGAATATTTGCTGCAATTGATTTGAAGTGACGAAAACTACGGAAAAAAAACTAACAAAGAATCGTCTTAATTCATTCTTTCTTTCTTTGACTTTCGTTATGGATTGCTTTCTCCGATTTAGGCACAATTCCCATCTCATTCTCCTAAAGTTCTGGTTCGCCGTGGAAGAATAAAGGATATTTGGAACTGTTGAAATGTCTGTCAACAAACTAATGCGTGATACCGGTTATTGAATAATCCCAAGAACACGTTTTCAGAATACTCGATACCAGTCCACCATATAAATTTCGATAGAAACACATAAAAGCCGGTTGGTTACCCACTGCCACACCAAAGAGTTGCTTGTCAAATTCTCCTTTCAACATAAACTTATAATCACAAGTAAATAATTTCGTTGAATCCATATTTAATCAGTCTGCTAGTGACAAATCCCACAAGTCGTTTTGCTTATTAATATTTCCTAATACACATTCAACAGATACTTTATTTTAAAAAGCTACATTAGGAGTCCTCACTGACTTTAATGCCGTATGATTTTCCCATTAAAACAAATGAATGCATTAAATGGGTTCTTCATATGGTTCCTAACAACGGTCTTCGCAACTTTTTAAAATATTTTGAAAATCTATATTATTTCAAAATATTACCTAAATCATTCTTTATTCGCATGAACGGCTGGCTACGCACCCTGCATTATGTGGACATTTCTAATAATTCTACTAATCTCGACCCAGCACAAAGTAAAGTTCCAACTATTCTATAAGAATATCTAATAGTCTTTGCGACTCAACATAAAGAAGTTTCTTAGAGAGGCCTGCCTTCTTACTATAGAAATGCGATGATATACAAAAGTACTCACCAAAAATAAGTGCTCGATAATTTTGTGTAAAAGTGCAAATGAAAGCAAACACTTTCACCCCAAAAAAATAAAGACAGAGCCGAAAAATGCTTCACATTTCCATAACCTTCTTGCATCCCTTCCTCCAATTCTTGGTCTTTGCCATGTACACCTCAATACACACTGATCCATATGTTCAACAGCAATATTTTACGCCCAGGTTCTCCCTTCCCACGCATTCATTCGCCTACAAAATCCTTCTTGTACTCTATTCACCAATACCGTTCTTTCTTTCATACAACTCATATATTTAGTAGGTGCCCATATTATATATATATTATATTTTATATATATATATATATATATATTATATATATATATATATATTATATATATATATATATATATACATATGAATTTTCCCCATTTTGCAACTCAATAACGTAAAATGGGAAGTTGAACAAACACATGAGAATCTCCTTCTCTCTCTCTCTCGAGCATTTCTCTCTTCGTTTGTCTGCCGCTCGCCGTTTTTACAGATACAACGGGATTCGGACGCCAAGACCCGAGAGCTAAGGGAGGAAAGTCGCTTGAAGGCAGAGACGAATGAATAAAAGAGGTCGGGAAGAGAAAGTCGGACTCACAAAGCGGTCGGCTTTCGCCCAGTTTAGAACATCGCGCAGCTACGGGATGTCCCATTTGACCATGTGCCTTACTTGGCCAGCCTTGGAACTCACCTGACGCCCTATGAGTGGATTCCCTTCCTTCGTCTGTGCTTTCTACGAAGCGGACCCCAGCAAGGAGGTAAAGTATAGATGTAGCGGCAGCCATTGTACCTTATTCTATATTTCTCACTATTATTTCCCTGTGCGTGAGCGATCATTCATTATTCCACTCGTTAATCCCCCACAACTGAGCTCCCTAATTCTATTAGATACCATGATTTAAGAGCTGAGGTTCCCTTGAATGTGGTGTAATAATGCTTATTGTTTGATTGGCCTCCTGATGTTAGCAATTGGTAAGAGAATATACTGAAGGATATAACGTAAGTTTCAGGTTGTGTTCACATACTCCCCCCTTCAGTACAGTAACACTTTGAATAGTAATTCATTTATTCCTTGCCCTCTGAGGAAGTTCTGAGAACGTAAGATTTACTTTTTGCAAGTCTAAGTGTTGGCGGCCTCACCACACGTGTCCAACCCTTTGCGTGTGCTGCACACATGTTTGTAGGATGTCTTATGTTGCAGGTACCCTACCTGTTGTGAGGTGGACCTCCTCTTCCTTGTAAAAGCTCTGGCTTATCTTTCATGCTGAAAATCTCTACATGTGTCCCCGAACACGTGTTCCAGTGCTCCAAGCAACTGCTTCCAGTACTAGATCGGCCCTGGGGGGTCATTAGCGTCCTTGCTGGCGCCTTGAATTAGAAGTGTAAATACATATGTAAATTTAACCGTTAGAATTTTCCTTACAATTTTCCCTTGAATTTTAAATCTGGCCCTCAGTTGTTGGCTCCCGGGCGCGAACCCATGAAACCATACAAATCCAGGATGTCAGTGAAGCTTTTACCCAACCCACCACCGTAAGAGGCTATAAGTTTATGCCGTCTCTCACCCTCAAATACCTTTCGCACTCAGGTATTCGTTGATTTGGAGACAGCATCAACTCAACTCGACCTCGGTAGTGTTGTAGTGCTTTTGACAGCACATATCCATTATATGAGTCATATCACATTACCGTGATTCATATACATACATCGAGCTACAAATGTCCTTTAATATCTAATTCGCTCTACCTCGGAATTAATATATTTTCATATATGCTTAACCGAAGGGGAATCTTTTAGGCGATAAGAGAATTGTAGGCTCCCGGGCGCGAACCTGTGAAACCATACAAATCCAGGACGTCAGTGAAGCTTTTACCCACCCCACCACCACAAGAGGCTATAAGTTTTTGCCGTCTCACCCTCAAATACCTTTCGCGCTCAGGTATTCGTTGATTTGGAGACAGCATCAACCCACCTCGACCTCGGTAGTGTTGTGGTGCTTTTGACAGCACGTAGTCATTATATGAGTAATATCACATTACTGTGATTCATATACATACATCGAGCTACAAATGTCCTTTAATATCTAATTTGCTTTACCACGGAATTAATATATTTTTCATATATGCTTAGCCAAAGGGGAATTTTTTTAGGCAATAAGAGAATTGTTGGGCTCCCGGCCGCAACCCCGTGAAACCATACAAATCCAGGACGTCAGTTGAAGCTTTTACCCACCCCACCACCACAAGAGCCTATAAGTTTATGCCGTCTCTCACCCTCAAATACCTTTTTTGCTCAGGTATTCGTTGATTTGGAGACAGCATCAACCCACCTCGACCTCGGTAGTGTTGTAGAGCTTTTGATAGCACAATAGCCCATTGATATTGAGGATTCCCCCCCTCCATATCACATTACTGTGATTCATATACATACATCGAGCTACAAATGTCCTTTAATATCTAATTTGCTTTACCACGGAATTAATATATTTTCATATATGCTTAACCGAAGGGGAATTTTTTAGGCGATAAGAGATTTGTCGGCCCCCAGGCGCGAATCCATAAAACCATTCAAATCCAGGACGTCAGTGAAGCTTTTACCCACCCCACCACCGCAAGAGGCTTTAAGTTTATGCTGTCTCTAACCCTCAAATACCTTTCGCGCTCAGGTATTCATTCATTTGGAGACAGCATAACCCAACTCGACCTAGGTAGTGTTGTAGTGCTTTTGACAGCACGTAGCCATTATATGAGTCATATCACATTACTGTGATTCATATACATACATCGAGCTACAAATGTCCTTTAATATCTAATTTGCTCTACCTTGGAATTAATATATTTTCATATATGCATAACCGAAGGGGAATTTTTTAGGCGATAAGAGATTTGTCGGGTCCCAGGTGCGAACCCATGAAACCATTCAAATCCAGGACGTCAGTGAAGCTTTTACCCACCCCACCACTGCAAGAGGCTTTAAGTTTATGCTGTCTCTCACCCTCAAATACCTTTCGCGCTCAGGTATTCATTGATTTGGAGACAACATAAACCCACCTCGACCTCGGTAATGTTGTAGTGCTTTTGACAGCACGTAGTCATTACATGAGTCATATCACATTACCGTGATTCATATACATACATCGAGCTACAAATTTCCTTTAATATCTAATTCGCTCTACCTCAGAATTAATATATTTTCATATAAGTTATGCTTAACCAAAGGGGAGTTTTTTAGGCAATAAAAGAATTGTCGGCTCCTGGGCGCGAACCTGTGAAACCATACAAATCCAGGACGTCAGTGAAGCTTTTACCCAACCCACCACCGTAAGAGGCTATAAGTTTATGCCGTCTCTCACCCTCAAACTTATAGCCTCTTATCGCCTAAAAAATTCCCCTTCTGTTAAGCATATATGAAAATATATTAATTCCGAGGTAGAGCGAATTAGATATTAAAGGACATTTGTGGCTCGATGTATGTATATGAATCATGGTAATGTGATTGACCTCATATTAGTATGGATTATATATATCTTATATTATCATATATATATAATATATATAGGTAATCATTAAGTATAGTAATTATACATATATATATGATATACTATATATATATATATATATAATATGTATAATATGATATATATATATATATAGATATATATGTATCTATATATATTTATATATCTATATATATATATTAGTATATATGTTTACATATCTATTTTTACATAAAGTTAGCCAGAGAGAGGGAGAGATATGTGTGTGGTCAATATATATCGATACAAACTGTTTTATTCATAGAGGGTAAAAATGTTTCGTGGCTAAGGGAACAATAACAAGATTTCAGATTTAATAAAAGCGTCATAATTTCACAGCTACTCAGATAGTATACGGTTGTAATCAAAGCATTACTGAAACTAACGTAAAAGAAACGTTACGAAGACATTTTCTAGACAAGAACCTAATAATGTACTATATCATCAAAATCATCATCCCCTCGAACGCCGGCTATGTAATGGGGTTCTGTGAAATTCGGCAACTGTGTCTTCCCTGTGCTTCATCTTCCACTCATCTCCGCTCATGCCAAATATCACTTCTCATAGTCCTCATCCAAGTGGGTCTGGGTCTTCCAACTCTTCTCGTGCCCACTGGAACCCACTCCACTCTATCGATAAAGTCCTATATGAAAGTGCAATAGCACAAACCTTGAGAAATCTTTCAATCTTTCCGAACCCCAGAGCTCTTGTGCAACTTTACTGCCTTGGTTATACGCCAAGCGTTCAATTATCCCCACGTTCTTTCTAGACTGTCGGTATGCCGACCTAGCTAACCCTTGAACTCTCAACACAACCTCTGTACTAAATTTTGAGGTGGAATGTTTCCGTTCTAAATGAGTATTTCATTTCATTTTATTCTATTTATTTATTTATTAATTTTGGCTTTACATTTTTACGGTAACCTTTTGTAACTTCTTTGACGACCGTGGCAGAACTATTTGACTTCGTTACTTTTGTTTTCATTCGAAACGCCAGATTTATTTGAAAGATTAAAAACGCCCTACATTAACAGAAGGCTGCTAGTAATTTCTCGCTTACTACCGTTGTCCAGAAATAATTTTGCTTGTAAAAACATCTTTAGGGTCTCAAAAGATCATTATCCCAATTAAAGAAGATTTATTTTTGGTGCCAAAACGTTGTCTTACGTAACTTTCTGATATGAAATAAATATTTGCAAATATCAGTCTTCGAATGACATGATTACTGGAACACCAGATTCTCTTAAACTTCTTCTATTCACGACTACAGACAAAATCAATACTTCAAAATGAAAAATAAAAATAATAAAAAAAAAGATGTCAAGTTTGTACAAACTATGAAAAATCTATTGTTAATTCTTTTTACTACGAGGACGTAAGGAAACAAATGATCTTTGCATGCCGCTATTGCAAACGTAAATAATGTACTCGGATAGACAAAAAATTACGAAGTAATAAATTTGGTTTACATTTCTCGTTGACCGCTCGTCCTTAAAAGTAACGATCTTAATAGCAAGCAAATTTTAAGGAAATTTCAAGCACGCTCTGAAAAAAGTTCTTTGGCTGAGGATGTTTTGCTCAATACGAACTGGATTGGAAGAAGCAGAGAGAGAGAGAGAGAGAGAGAGAGAGAGAGAGAGAGAGAGAGAGGAGGGGGTACGACAGTAGAAACCGGGTCTCGGTTTCAGCATTAGCGGTTGCTTGTTAAAAAAAAAATCTAAAAAAATGTAAAGAGAGAGACAGGAAGGGACGGACGGTGGAAGTGAGGAAGCACAAGGAGAGGAAGATGAAGAACGTTGGAAGTTTGCCAAGAAGAGAAAGAGAGAGAGAGAGAGAGAGAGTAGAGAGAGAGAGAGAGAGAGGGGGGGAGGGGTTCCGAAAAGTCACCCTTAACTATCTACAAGACCCTACACTCCCACCGCCCCCCCCCCCTAACAAACGTTCACAACCCATCTTCTTTCAGACACCCCCCCCCCCTTATACTTAACATGACATATGTGAACTTAACATCCGAAGCAAGAAGCCAAATTCGGATTTTATTTCTTGGGAGGAAAAAAAGACAAAGTAAAAGTCTTTTTTTTTTTTTTTTTCTTATTGTACTGAGAATATTCCTTTTTCTCAGATACACGTTTTTTATGAAAAGTGTAAATAATGTGTTTTCAGGGTGTATTATGGGTTGGGTGTATCTCATAAAATACGGTGTTCCTAAATTTATCGTTTTAAGCTGGGAGAGATCTGACAAGATAAATCTTGGATAAGGTTTTGAGGTTACGAGGAAGACGCAAAGGTACACCTATAACTTAAAACTATAGCTCTCTCTCTCTCTCTCTCTCTCTCTCTCTCAGTAAATGGAAGAGCAACTTGATGGATGACATGGCGAGAAAAGGAGGGGATGGAGATACACCTGACCATTATTTGGTTGAAGCAAAAGATCAGTCAGGAATGCAACTCAGTTGGAGAAGAAATGAGATTATGCAAGGAGTATGTAGATAAGCAGTAAAAAAAATAATAAATAAGGGTACGAGTATACGAGGAGTATAAGAGGATGTAAGAACGGTAATTGATGGAATGAGGAGATTGGTATAAGGTTTAGGAAAGGGAAAAAAGATCGTAAAAGGTGCAGGTGCAAGAACAAAGAAAAGATCTTGAGCAGGAAACAGGAGGCTACTGAGGATGGTTAACAAGGGAATGATCAAGAAAAAAGAAGCAAGTAATAAAACATTTCGTAATACCTTTAGGGAGTAAACATGACTGCTATTGTTTTCAAAACTGACGACAGTGTGAATATTACTCCATTTCAGGGACCTTTGAGTTGTGCAGTGTACTCTGGCGTTCCTCTTTAACATTAGGATGTAATTTGATGCAAGCAAACTGAAAGCACAAATCTCTGGCAGATCCGAAAAAACGGCTTAAATTGAGTGGTCCAACTAGGAAATAACTGCTGATTTTTCCGGTTACGTTTATTTTGGGAATAATCTCAATAGCTCGTATAGCGAACATTATCTAATATAGACTTTGAGGATTACAAACATGAATTTTGCCAAACAACTATCATTTACTTTAAAAGTAAATTTTCCAGGACTTTTGATTGTACATAGGATCAGAGAGGTAAAAGCTGACTTTTTACTTAATGGATAAATGATTTTATCAGTGAATGGGCCATCATCCATGACCAGTACTCATAGTTGATAAGTCTACGTCGTTTCTGGATTGGATGCCCTTCCCTCTTTGCTCTATTTTGTATGTTTTACTTTCATATTATATATATATTATATATATATATATATATATATATATATATATATATATATATATATATATATATATAAGTGCTTGCTGGCGCGCTTGAGCATGGAACTCCGGTCTCCCTTATCATCCCGATCCCCTACCTACCGGACCGCCAGCACCACCAGGGGTGGACAACCAGGTTTGAAGGAAAATGGTAGATATCTCCCCTACCCTCCTGTTTGCCTACCTACCTCGCCCCAACTCGGGGGTGACAAATCGGTTTGCACATATGTATATGTGTGTATATATATATATATATATGTGTGTGTGTGTGTGTGTGTGTGTGTGTGTGTGTTTGTATATTATATAGATAAATATAACTTGATCACGATATATATAAAACGTGATGCTATGTATAAATAAAGGTAATGCCACGGAGGAAAATAAAAATATGGGAACTGCCGAGATCTTTCGGTCTTAACAGCCATTTACTTATGACAAGACTGATCAGAACAGGGAAAAACACAGTACAAGTAGGTATAGTATACAAACGGACATTACAGGATTAACATAAGGTCCAATTCACTTTAAAGAAACAAAAAAAAACGCCCCTGGGCTACATTAAATATTCTAAAAGCACCCACCCACACGTGGTCACACGTAATTTAGTCAGAAAACAGTACATTTTGAAAACCAAGAGGCGTGTACGACCGGACAGTAAAGATTTAGTATAATCCTGAAGGCAATTTAATTCAAAAAACAAAAACTTTTGTATAGGGAACATGAAATTTACGAAAATATTCAAATAGTGAGTGGGAAACGAACATGGGATATAAATATAGCGAGCATGAGAGAGAGAGAGAGAGAGAGAGAGAGAGAGAGAGAGAGAGAGAGAGAGAGAGAGAAATAACTAAAAACATGTCGGAATAATGAATTAGTAGTTAATACATTTATTTTAAGGTCCTTCCTAAACATTTTACAAATATATGGGTCCAAATGGTACAACCCCGGGCTAAGATTAAAGTGGTTTTTATTTGTGATTTACAATGCGATTTTTCACTCAGATGGATAAATAGTGCTTATGAAATCTGGGCTGTTCTAATTGAATACATATGCTGCTTAATTCGTGCATCTAAATTTTTGCTTGATTGACAGACAAAAAGTCGGGCAATCCTTACAAGGAATTTTGTAAATGATGTTGTTATTTGTTACGGGACTATTCTTATTAGTTATAAGAGACCACAACATTAACATTAAAAGACTTAAATATTGAATTTATGGTTTCAAATCCACGAAAGCGAGGCAAGCTAAGTACATTTTTATGGGCTTCTTTTTCATTATCATCAACACTATAAAACTTTTTGTGAGCTTTTTGATAACATAAATCAATTATGTAATGTGGGTAGCAGAGATAATTTCCTATCTTTATTATATATTCTATTTCTTGGTCAAGATATTGTGGACTCGTAATCTGTAAAGCACGTAACAATATGAGAGAAAAAATTGAAATCTTAACATTAAGATGGTGGCCAGAATAAAAATGTACATATGTTAAATTGTGGGTTTCCTAAAAATACTGAATTTCCATTGGAAAGATTCATTATGTATTAATACATCTAGGAAAGGGATGACATTGTTATTTTCAATTTTAACAGGGAATTTTATGGATGGAACTAAATTATTCAATTTAAAGAATAAGTCTTTTACATCGATACCAACAGGTAAGCTACCATTTTAAGGGGACAAGTGTGATATTCGGGAGGTGTTGTCTTTCAAAAAATTCCATAAATAAGTTTGAAAGGAGAGGTGATAAGGGTATACCCATAACCATACCATATATTTGTTGGTGATATTCTCCATTAAAAGTAAATCTGCAGTCACAAATACACAATTTAATCACTGAAATTATGTGACTAACTCACATAGGTAAGTCATGCAATACAAGTTCATTACTTAAATATTCTAGCACAGAGTCAATAGGGACTTTTGTAAACAAAGAACATACATCAAAACTGACAAGGATATAACCGTGATATCTTTTGATTATATATTGTTTGCAGGTCCTCCTATCACCTGCGACTTGAGCGTTTCCTGCTTATCCCTGTTGATGAGGAATTCCCAGGGAATTGGTGTCGTCACTTTCTCTCGGCACTGATGTAAATTTACCTGCCGCTTCTGCGTCTCCGTCCAGCTGTTTTCTTCTGTGGATTTGGGAGCTTACTAGCTCCTGAGATGATGTGTAGGGAGACTGACGCCAGGTAAGACAGAGTATATCTCATTTTCGTTCACGATCGTCTTCCCTTTATCTTGATGCTCTGGCGTTCATGACCTGCCCTGATAGGTGAATTGGTGGAATTGTTTCTCCTCTGATGCATCCATTGATTTGAGAAGAACTGTAAATCATTTGCATTATTCAATATATATAAAATCTATATATATATATATATATATATATATATATATATATATAATATATTGGATAGATATATATATAGATAGTTATATATATATATATATATATATATATATATATATATATACTATATATATATCTTGTCATAGTTACGCTGCAACCTTTATAACGTCAACTGACGGGTTATTTATGTTCACGTATTTAGCTTTGTGATATTAGGTAGGAATTGTAATTATTTCCTTGTTATTTACTCTGCCTTCCTTCATACTTTGAATTAGTATTAGGGTAGTTATTTTTTGGTCTGGCAAGCAAAATTGTTGGATCCAAACAAGTTATTTATTAATAATTGTCATTTCCTCCTTATTATTTATCTGTCTTTGATATGATTTAGTTTTCTTAGTTTTAGGGAACCCAGTGGGATCATAAGGACCGGCATTTGTCCTTCCTGCTTGTTACCAAGGTTTTGAAGTACTTTATTACATCCCACAAGGTTAATTTAAATTTTGTATTTATTAAATATTAAATATGGTTAAGTTTTCTTGAGTGTCTGTTTTCACTGGCCTTTAGCACTGAGTTACATTTATTATCGACAACAACTCTATTATAATTTAAGAACTTGCATAAAAATAAAAACCCGAGGGTTGTAACAATATATATATAATACATTATATATATTATATATGTATATATATATATAATATATTATATATATTATATTATATATATATATATTATATTATATAATGTGTGTATAATATATATATATATGTTATATTAATATATATATATATATATATATATATATATATATATATATCGAGCTACAATGTCCTTTAATATCTAATTCGCTCTACCTCGGAATTAATATATTTTCATATATGCTTAGCCGAAGGGGAATTTTTTCTCGATAATAGACTTGCCTGGATCGGGGCGCGAACCCAGGATCCTTTCAAATCCAAATACAGGAACGTCAGTGAAGCTTTTACCTACTACACTACCGCGAGAGCCTCTCGCGGTAGTGTAGTAGGTAAAAGCTTCACTGACGTTCCTGGATTTGAAAGGATCCTGGGTTCGCGCCCCGATCCAGGTAAGTCTATTATCGAGAAAAAATTCCCCTTCAGTTAAGCATATATGAAAATATATTAATTCCGAGGTAAAGCGAATTAGATATTAAAGGACACTGTAGCTCGATATATGTATATGAATCACGGAAAAGTGATATGACTTTTATATATCTATACCATATATATATATATATATTCTATATATATATATATATACGTTATATATATAATATATATATATATATATATATATATATATATATGTATGTAGTATACATATATATTTCATATATTACAGATTATATATAGTATATCATCATCATCGTCATTCATCATTACAGCCTTCAAGAGTCCTTTGTTGAATGTAGGTATTCCCCAGGTTCCTCTGTGCCACTGCCGTTTATGTTGGTCTAAGTCACCTCGCCTGGGAGTTTTTTGTCTTCCTCGGTTTCTTGTGTATCCTTGGGGCGTCCAGAAGGTTGTTCGTGATGTCCATTCTTTGTCTGTCATCCTGGCAATGTGCCCCACCCAGTTGCACTTGAGCTTACTGAAGGTTTCAAGGATATCCTTTTTTTAGTATTTTGACGTATCCATTTAGCTGTTTTTCTATCCTTCGAAGTTTGATCTAGCATAATTCTCTCATGTGTCCTCTGCATTGTTCGTACTTTCAAAGAAGGCTTTTTTTTTTTTTTTTTTTTTTTTTTATTCCAAGTTTCGGCCCCATAGGTGACAGTGGGGAGGATATACTGACTGCCAACCGAGGGTTATTCTTTTAATTTCGCTCTCTTTGGAGGCGTCATGTAGAGACTCGTTGTCCAAGACAGATGTAGTGGTCCACTTCCTCAATTTGTTGATTTTCAATTTCAATTATGTCATCTGCATTTTCAGTGTATTTTGAGCTCATGACTTTGGTCTTACGGAAGTTCATGTGGAGACCTGATGATCTGCTTGCTTCATACAGCTTGGTGAACATTTGTTGAAGCTCTTCTTTGGTGGTGGCAACAATAATGATGTCATCAGCACATATTCGGTGATTTACGTATTCGCTATCTGTTTTTATTCTTTTTCTTGCCAGCTGAGTTGTCGGAAAGCTCTCTCCAGGCAGGCAGTAAACAGTTTGGGTGAGCTTGTTTCACCTTGTCTGACTCCTCTCTTGAGTTGGAATGGTTCCGAGTCCTTGTGGAGGCGAATAAATGATTTTACATGGTCAAGGATGTGACGGAGGACATTGATGTAAATGGAGTAAACTCCCTGACCTTCCTGTTCTTCCAGAACTGACATGGCCTCCTTAGTTTCGACCGAGTCAAATACTTTGGTGTAATCTACAAGTGCTACTACTAGTGGGATTTGATATTCATTTGTTTTCTTAATGATCTGGTTTACTATTTATAGATGGTCACAATTTTTGAGTAGCCTGCTTGTTCCTTTGTCTGAATTTCATCAAGCTTACCTGCAATTCGATTACAGATAACTCTGGTGAAGATCTTATAAATAACGATAAGAAGGCTGATAGTTCGTTGGTTGTTCATGTCCCTGGGGTCGCCTTTTTTTTTGTAGAGTAGAATGTATTTGCTGGATAACGAGTCGCACGTCGCATGCTGTGATCACTGGAAAGCCATAATTTTCTCTTTCGCGAAGACGGTAACGGGTCATTCTGAGGAGTAAAGCTTTTGGTAGTGTATGTATGTATGTATGTATGTATGTATGTATGTATGTATGTATATATATATATATATATCGAGCTACAAATGTCCTTTAATATCTAATTCGCTCTACCTAGGAATTAATATATTTTCATATATGTTTAACTGAAGGGGAATTTTTCTGTCGATAAGAGATTTGTCAGCTCCCGGGCGCGAACCATCGAAACCAAACAAATCCAGGACTACAGTGAAGCTTAAACCCACACCCCCACTGCAAGAGGCTATATGTTTATGCCGTCTCTCGCCTACAAATACCAGTGGCTCTCAGGTATTCGTTGTTTGGAGACTGCATCAACCCACCTCGACCTCGGTAACGTTGTAGTGGTTTTGACAGCACGTAGCCATTATATAAGTCATATCACATTACCATGATTCATATACGTACATACATCGAGCTACAAATGTCCTTTAATATCTAATTAGCTCTACCTCAGCGGTGGCGTTGTGGGTTTAAGCTTCACTTTCGTCCTGGATTTGTTTGGTTTTGATGGTTCGTGCCCTGGAGCCAACAAATCTCTTATCGACGAAAAAATTCCCCTTCGATTAAACATATACGAAAATATATTACTTCCGAGGTAGAGCGAATTAGATATTAAATAACATTTGTAGCTTGATGTACATATATGAATCACGGTAATGTGATATGACATTATATATATATATATATATATAAGATATATATATATATATATATATATATATATATATATATATATATATATCACACATATATATATATATATATGTATATTATATATATAGTATATATATATATATATGTATGAATATATATATATATATATATATATATATATATATATATATATTATATATATATATACAGCCAAAATCAGCAGCAGGCCACGTGACACAGTCACACTAAGTAGATGAAGGCAGGCAGGAACACACAGGAATTTGACAATATGGCATTTATTCCGACGTTTCGCAATCCATTATTGCATCCTCAATGAATTCTACAACAGATGTAAATTAAATAATTAAAAAAAAATTTTTTAATCATAAAATTAAAAACAATAATTATCTATACGTCAATTTAAAATAGACCATATTTAAAACACACAATAAGTCAAGTTACAACACAAGTTGCATAAATAAAAAAGAAAACTATGAAATTGAACATTAATATACAAGGATTTATTTTAAAAAAAATTAATAATAATAATAAATAAATAAATAAATAAAGGAAGTGTGGAGCTAACCTGCCAGAGCAAAGTCAAACATGTATTTTGGAAATGACGTCGGATCTACCCGACGCTTACTGAAAGTCCGCATGGATTCCCATAGAGGTGATAGTTATCGCAATGGCTGCATTTTAAAATCAAGAGAATTTTCAGCCATAAGGAACCATTCAAATTCGTGTAAAACTGACATTATGTACAATAATTTCAAAATAATCTGTCAAACTACTGATTGACTTTCGCTCCTTCTTTTAGAATCTCTTTACATCAAGAAAATATCTCCTTCCTTAAAAAACCAAACTACCTCCACATCATTACATATTGCCTAACTGCCTATTACTCTCTCTCTCTCTCTCTCTCTCTCTCTCTATCTCTGTCTCTCTGTCTCTCCCCCTTTTTTTCCCTCTAACTTCGCCTTTTGACTCTGCTGTTCTTCTTCAGTTAACACTTTCCTTGATTATTTTTTCAATATTTATTTATTTATTATTTTGCTTTTGATCTGTTATTTCACTTAGTTATATAGTGCTTTTATTTACTTTTAGCTAAAAGTCGCTTTGTAATCTTTATTTTTATTTTAGCTTAATGACTGCTATATTACAAAAATATATTTCTTTTAATTATTAGCTTATTTTAGCATACTTTTCATTATAGTAAAAATTAATTCTATTTATAGCCCTGAAGATGGGAATGGATTCCCGAAACGTAGGTGTAAATAAAAAAAAAAGAAGAAATAATCTCCAGTCTTCTTGCTATCCTGTTTACATATTTATATAAGGTTATATGTATATATATATGATACAGTAATTTATTATATATATATAAATATATATATATATAATATATTATATCTATATTATATATAATATATATATATATTATAATATATGTAATTATTTATATATATAAAATATCTATGTAATATACATATACATAAATATATATATATATATACTATATAATTATATATCTATATATAATATACATATTATTTATATATAATATATATACAATATTGTATATATATATATATATATATATATATATATATATATATGAGTCCCATCACATCACCATAATTCATATATACGCATCAAGCTCCAAATGTCCTTTGCATTATGTCAACACCCTTGGCAATGTTCTTTGTTTTAGATTTCATTAACAATATTCATCCAAATATTAATTTTACAATGGAAGTCGAAAATGAGGGAATTTTACCTTACCTGGATTTGAAAATAACAAGAACCAATTCTGAATTTGCCACGTCCGTTTACAGAAAACGTACCTTTACAGGACTAACTAATAATTTTTATAGCTCATGTCAACGATCTTTTAAACTTAATACCATTCACACATTAGTCAATATATATATATATATATATATATATATATATATATATATATATATATATATATATATATATATATATATACATATATATATATATATGTATATATATTTATATATATATAATGTATATATATATATATATATGTAATATACATATACATAATATACATATATATATATATATATATATATATATATAATAATAATAATAATATATACATATTATTTTATATATAATATATATATATATATTTGTATATATACACAATATATATACAATATTGTATATATATATATATATATATATATATATATATATATATATATATATATATATATATATGAGTCCCATCACATCACCATAATTCATATATACGCATCAAGCTCCAAATGTCCTTTGCATTATTTCAACACCCTTGGCAATGTTCTTTGTTTTTAGATTTCATTAACAATATTCATCCAAATATTAATTTTACAATGGAAGTCGAAAATGAAGGAATTTTACCTTACCTGGATTTGAAAATAACAAGAACCAATTCTGAATTTGCCACGTCCGTTTACAGAAAACGTACCTTTACAGGACTAACTAATAATTTTTATAGCTCATGTCAACGATCTTTTAAACTTAATACCATTCACACATTAGTCAATAGAGCCCTGAAATATTCATCTTCTTGGAAGATTTTTCATGATGAGATCACGTTTTTATTAAGCTTTTTCAAGTCCAATTCATTCCCACAAGAAATAGTTCTAAGAATGATCAATCAAATACTTGCCAAATTTTTTCATCCACCATTGCCTAATTTTGATGTTCCTAAGAAACTGTTTTATGCAACTATCCCATATATGCCTGACTTCAAATTCTCGTCCAATCTCGCACGAATTATTGAACAAGAGATTCCTTGTCTCAGAGTCAAACTTATAACAAATAATCCATGTACAATTGGCTCCTTCTTTAACTTTAAAGACCGCCTTCAGCACCTTCATGAGATCCAACGTCATATATAAATTTATTTGCCCTGGATGTCCGGGCTCTTACGTTGGATCGACTCGGAGGCTGCTGAGGGTCAGATATTGTAGCCATCTGGGTTTCAGCTTCCGTACTGGTCAGAAAATAAAACAGCCTGAATTTTCCAATATCAGGAACCACGCTTCTAATTGCAAAATTGAAATAAAAAAAGAACAATTCAAAATAATAGATTATGTCAAAAATCCTACCCTCGAGTCGTTATACATTAAGAAACTTGTTCCTTCACTCAATAGCAATACCTCCTCAGCAACTCTATACCTGGCATAGTTGACGTCGTCTTCGTCAAGTGGTTTTTTAGTCATTCCATCTTCTCTCTACATTGTTTGTTTTTACTTTGATTTTTAATTTTTAAGACTATTTTAATATTTGTGAGTTCCTTTTTATCATTGAATGTTATTTATGTGTCTCTTTGCTCTTTTACAGACTGATGATGCACGGAAGTTTTATGTGCGAAACGTTTCGTTGATTCCTTTTAATCGTTGTATCATGGACACCTTCTGAAGCTCCTATATATTTATTTAACTGAGACTCTATATATATAATTAATATATATATATATATATATATATATATATATATAATATATATATATATGTGTGTGTGTGTGTGTGTGTGTGTGTGTGTGTGTGTGTGTGTGTGTTAGTGGGAATTTCGGTCAGTCGAGAGAGAGAGAGACTTCTGATCATAAGGCCTCATATATCGCAATACCATACTTATCACTCGTTTTTTTTTTAAAGAAAAATAAATAACAAATAGGTGAGATCTCATGATTTCCCTTTTGTACGTAAGTTGCTTGTATTTCTTCTCTGCCCCGCCCCCCCACCCCCCCCCCCCCCCCCCCACCACAACCCGCTCCCCTTCCCCCTTAAACGAAAAGGCTCATTTTTCTTCCAAATGAGCACCTCGTAAGTGTTCTTGAATGTGAAAAGTTAGAAGCCCTTATTAGCTCCTAAGCTTTTCGGGATTTCACTTTGAAGATGCAATTTTTCTGGAGCACTTTGTTGAGCAAAATAGGCTAGACAAATTTTTTCTAGATTATCTTTATTTATTGTATCATCTTCATCCACTTTTCCCTTTGTTCCAAACACATATATTTGTTATATTAGACTAGAAACAAAAGATTGGCCGAGTCGGTAACACCACTGAAGTACGGATTTCTCCTCTGTCCGCTGGTTCGAATCCAAGAGAGGACAAAATTATCATCAACTAAAACATTCCCCTTCGTTTAACATATTATAAAAATATATTAATTCCGAGGTAGGGCGAATTGGATATTAAAGGACATTTGTAGCTTAATGCATGTATGTATGTATGTATGTTATGTATGTATGTATGTATGTAGTATATATATATATATATATATATATATATATATATATATATATATATTATATATATATACATACATCATATATATATATATTTAAAATATATATATATATATATATATATATATATATATATATATATATATATAAACATACATATATATATATATATATATATATATATATATATATATATATATATATATATATATATATATATACATATCAATATATATATATATATATATATATCTATATATAAATAGATATATATATTATATTATACTATAATATATATATATATATATATATATAATTTATATTATTATGATTGTACCTGGGGAGTGCGCAACTGTTGCGGATAACCTGAATCTATGTGACTGTGACCTGGACAAGGAGGTACAATCACATGACAAATACTTGGGCTGAGGGTCTGCTTCAGAGTAGGTGATGATTATGTAAACTCTAAGGTTCACTTCAATCATTATATTTACACTCACAAATCACATCAGAAAGAATTGATTACACCCTATGGGTTTAATGGGGACGTCAAGGCTCCGTAACACAGGTAATAATCAGTAATGGATGAGATCTTAAAAGTGGATGTACAGGTGGCCGGTTTTTCAAAGTTTATGAAACCTTTAGCTACTGAATTATGTATATGTGTGTGTTTGTGTGTAAGCATATGCATGCGTGTGTATGTTTGTATGTACAATGTATTTGAACAAGAGTAAATATTGTTTTAAATTATTTAAGCCGTTTCCCCTAACAGGGGCCAACTCCAGAGGAAAAATAAACACTCATAAGGTCATTTCAATATAAATAAATACTTTAACTTCCGAATCGTGACTGAATAGCTTGTGTAGTAAATCATACACATTAGATTCCCGAAGGGATGTAGATAACCTCCTTACTAACAACATTCAATTTCATTTTGCAGACCGTATTACGCCAGGTAACATCAGCGATGCCATAAACAGCCTACCTAAAAATAAATCGCCCGGCTGCGATGGTCTTCCCGCAGAGGCTTTCAAATTCTGCCATCCGATAATTTACATTTTGCTAGCTGCCCTATGACCCTGGCAATTACCGGTCGATTGCAATCACAATGATCGCATCGAAGATACTTGAGTCGATTCTTCTAGTGAGACTTCTCCCCTTTCTACACACCACTGACAACCAGTTCGGATTTAAAGCAAACCACTCAATCGACACCTGCATCTACATACTGAAAGAATTGCTGAACTATTACCTATCATCGGCCTCTCCTGTTTTCCTTTGTTTTGTGGATGTGAGAAAAGCATTTGACAGAGTAAACTACCTGAAGTTCTTCCCGAAGCTGCATAAAAGAGGCACACCCCTATATCTAATTGGCATTCTATATTGCTGGTTCTCCATACAGCAATTCTGTGTCAAATGGGGTAACGTATTATCATACACCTTCGGCACCCTAAACGGGCTTCGGCAAGGAGGCATTCTCTCTCCATACTTGTTTAATACGTACATAGATGCCTTGAATGTCAAACTGAACTCACTCCCAATCGGATGCACTGTCAATGAAACAACTATAAACAACCTCTGTTACGCCGACAATATGGTTCTTATTTCCCAATCAGTGCAAGGTCTCCAACGACTCATCAACACTTGCCGCCAATATGCAGAGGAATTTGATATCCTATACAACGAAACCAAGACCCAGTGCATGTCGCTGCTCCCGAGATCGCTTAAGCATTTTGCAGAACCACAAACTTTCCTCGGAAACCATCGACTGGAATTTGTGCACAAATTTCCATATTTGGGTCACATTATCACCGACGACCTAAAAGATACGGCAGACATTGAACAGAGGCGTCGTAAACTATGTACAACTTGCAACATGACTGCAAGGAGGTTTGCCTTCTGTCACCGAGACGTGAAACTGCTGCTCTTCCGCTCGTACAGCAACAGTATCCATGGGTGTTCCCTCTGGACGAACTATACCCGAGAGACCATGAGACGTATCACTGTTGTGCACTATGACATTTTGAGACGCCTCACAAATATTCTTCGCTACCACTCTGCACACAGATGTTCATAGAAAACCACCCGGACAATTTAAAAATCATTGTAAGGCGAACAATGTCCAGTCTGACAACCCGAGTGAGAAACAGCAGCAACTCGGTCATACAAAGCATCCTAAGGAGTGAAGCAAGATCTAAATTGTGGGAAAGATGGGAAAATGAGGTCTTTGTCCCCTAAAGGACTTGATCTCTGTATGTCATCTGCAGATTCTGTCATTATTATTATATTTATTGCTGATATTTTACTTTTTCTTCATTACTGTGAATACTATCAGGTTAAAAGTTTCTCTACATTCGATTTTCGTATTTAGCCCTCTGGACCTGACTACTGTAACCACCTAAAGTCTCTAGTTGAAATTTAAGCTATATAATCTGTGCACTAACTGTTATAACTCTAATTGCATTTTTTTTCTCACCAATATAATTACTGTTATTACCAGTATTATGATTACTATCTTTTATGCTACCTCAGCTATTGTGTGGATAAGTGCCGATTACTCATTTTTTTATCATGATGTCTCATGTATCTAGATCAGGGGTGTCAAACTCAAATCCTTTCGAGGGCCAATTATGCACTTGGTTATGGTCTCGAGGGCCATCAAAGATTTGGTAATTACTTATTCCTTATGACTCATTCATTAAGATTTGCAATAAAAGAGCCTTATTGTCAGCAATTGTAATATGAAATAAACAAATAAATTATTATCATATGAATGAAAGGTAAAACTTATTATGTCTCGTTTTAACAGTTTAGTAACTTTAGTAAAAATTTTCCTCAGTTCTAACAGTTTAGTAGCTTGAGTTAGAAAATCTCTTGGCACCTCGCGGGCCACTAAGACCATCCCGCGGCCATGAGTTTGACACCCCTGGTCTAGATTGTGTATGTTACTGTCTGTATTTTGTATAAAATAAAGGATATTATTATTATCATTATTATTACTATTATTAGCCACTTCACATAATGAGGATCATCACCTCGAACCCTGTACCCAAACTGTGTCGTTCTCCCAAATCGTTTTTTCATTGTCACGCTGCCTGGAGATCACGGTCCCTCCTTCCCCTACCTCAAAACTATCTACCTAGCTATCTATCTATCTGTATGTGTATATATATGTATATACTAAATATATATATATATATATATACATACATACATATATGTGTATATATGCATGCATGCACATACGTATATATACAAGGTGTATCACGATTTTATGCAATTATTTTCGGGAAATGAAATGAATGGTCTTCTGAGCAGCATATGTTTCTATAGACATTTGCATTTTAAGGCTTCGTTTTGTCGTGAGGCAAAATTTTTTAAAATAACCGTTTTTTCCTTAACGCTACTCTCGGCCTTCACCTCGAACCCTGTACCCAAACTGTGTCGTTCTCCCAAATCGTTTTTTCATTGTCACGCTGCCTGGAGATCACGGTCCCTCCTTCCCCTACCTCAAAACTATCTACCTAGCTATCTATCTATCTGTATGTGTATATATATGTATATACTAAATATATATATATATATATACATACATACATATATGTGTATATATGCATGCATGCACATACGTATATATACAAGGTGTATCACGATTTTATGCAATTATTTCGGGAAATGAAATGAATGGTCATTCTGAGCAGCATATGTTCTATAGACATTTGCATTTTAAGGCTTCGTTTGTCGGTGAGGCAAATTTTTAAAATAACCGTTTTTCCTTAACGCTACTCTCGGCCTTCAGTGCATACAGGATGTTTGATTAGTCCAGGATAAGGGGCGGGGGCTGGGAGGAGGGTTGATGAAGTGCATCAGGCAACTGGATTACTAGTCTTTAAATTATGAGTTTTTTGTTGCATGTTTTTGAAAAATTTATCATTACAGTCCCTTCAATTAGTAAATCACCTGTGAACAGACTTTACTGTAATCTAATTTTAATGATTAGCTTTATGTATCAAGAAAGTAGTGTAAATGTCAAGGAATTGTTGAATTAGGAGTCAGAACTAGGCCTATGCTGAATGAGTGATAATGATAGTAATCAAGATGACAAGGGAATGCAAGTAGGGAGGATACTGCACTTTGAACACCGTCAGCTTTTATTACCTTTTTCTATTATTGCATGAATATACGTGCTAAATTTTTCAGGAAAGACTAAAGAAAGTGAATTTTCCATAATGTTCCCATTTTTTTCATCTGACAGAAACGAAAGCATTTTCTTAAGTGTGTTTTTCCCTTCGACTGGTGTATGATGAATACTTTTGATGGAGAACAAGAGATTTTTGAAAATACGGTTTAAATCTCTGATCGGTGTTTAATGATGGAGGGGAGATTTTATTCGGTTTGCTTATCTTTCATTTATCAGATTCCAGTGAATGCCACTAATGGAGAGGGAGAAGGTTTCGACGATGCTTGCATTTTTTCCCCTTTGTTCAGCATCTAAAGAATACATTTGATTTGGAAGTATTTTATTCATATCGGCCTAATCGCTGATTTCCTATTTTTATAACAGTGGAGTTCATTGTTGCAAAACCCATAAATAAATATCATACCTGCATATTCCACATTACTGGAACAGTAAGGCACTGTCTCCAGTTTCTTGCTGACAAAATGGATAAGGAATCTGACACTTGTAACCCGAACACGCTCTTGGCGGAAAAGTGAGGCTGTTTACAGTAACAAGTGAAGTGATTTGCTCCTTCCCCCCCTTCCCTTTAGCCGTGATATTCCGACATCCCATGTGCGCCGTCTTACTTGGCCATTTAATGATAACAGTTATTTTTAAAAATCACCGCACCGACAAACAAAGCCTTAAACTGAATTTGTTTATTGAACATTTTCTGCTCAGAATGTCATTTTCTTTCATTTCCCAAAATATCTGTATAAACTCGTGTTACATTCTACACACACACACACACACACACACACACACACACACATATATATTAGGGCTGTGCCTTGTATGATAAGGCGCCCTATGAGGTAATGTTAGACTAGCGATAATCTTACGCTAAGTCGGTTGGTATTGCACTTCCATCTTCAATGGAGTGTCTGGGGGTTTGTAGATCATTTACGAAGTCGGTATTATCTTGTTTGTTATTACGACGATGTGTTAAACTCATGGTGAGGAGGTTCTTGTAGAAAACACGAAATATAAAACTATATGTATTCTTCTGAAGTTTTACATGGTGAAGATCAGATATGATTGTACAAGTCTTCTAATAACGATAGCTTGATCGCTTCTGCCAATGATGATGGCTAATCCTATTCTTCTACATGATAAAGCTTAGGTAAAGAGGTACAGGTCTTCTAATGACGATAGCTAACTCTGTTCTCTCTGTCTACCATCTCTGTTACAAGTTATGAAGGAGCCGACAGTAGTTCGAACATATGAACATACATACAAATGACATAGTTTCATACGAACACACAATCAAATGAGACACGCTACAGATCACGTAGGCCGTTTGAATTATAGGTCGGGGTAGTTGTCTCAAGCAGGGAGCTTGGACTGTTTCAAAACAAATGAATGACCACAGATGACGGCATGTCAACTTAGCCTACATACTTATTGTATACGTCATCTTTAGCGTCTCTAGTCTGATCACATTCCTGCAAGCAATCTTTTATATATATGGACTAACATTCCATATTTTTATTATGTAAACACTTACATTAGCTCGGTCAGCTACCAAAACCAGCTACTGAATATTACTCAAACTTGACTTGCATTTGACTTATAGGAGTGTGATACAGACACTATGTGAATATATATATATAATATATATAATATATATATATATATATATATATATATATATTAGTAAATAAAAATTCATGGTGTACATGAATTGATTCAAGTAATAAAATATAAAACAATGATATTGGTAAATAATAGTGATCACGGATATATAATGATACAGTTTTTCACTTCATCTCATTAAGATACATATGCTACAGAAAATACTAATGTACTCTGATAATTGCATAGAATGAAGATTAACATGATAAAAATCATATTTTAACTGATAAAAAATTTCATATATGAATTGATAAAATCATTAATGTTTATGCTGATTGATTCGTTGATTTTTATGCAAAATGTTATATATCTGATACATTAATCAATATACTAACTCATATAACTGCAGATATTGGTAAGATAAAAGGTAACAGATTGATTATAGGCTACCTGATTTGTTTATACATATGTATATGGATTCATATAATTATGATTAATATATGTGCACTTTAAATAAGATTCCTATTATGCGTACACGCAAAGATATATTTAGATTCTGTTATTTATGATCATTTATATAAGAGATTCCTATTGCGTACACGCAAAGATATATTTTCGACTCTGTTATTTATGATCAAGGATAATTATATATAGGATACATGACCGAGGTTATACTACTTCACTTTTAACTAACTTTCGAACCACTTTTCGTCCATTACACAGTTCCAGACAACCACCTATGGCCCAATGAAACGGCCTATTTTCACAGGGTTAAAACAAGGGGAAAATTTGCCTGGGCGGGTCCAACGTTCTATTTTTGCGCTCATACTTATTCTCTGCATCCTAAGCTACACGATTACGTTCGCGATGAATAAAAAAAACATCCCCAGCACGAGTCCTTCGCCAGCAAAGTAGAGTTGAATATCCTTCGGGTCGTAATTGTCGGAAGTATGTCCCATTCGTAGTCGATTCCGACAGCCGCCGGAGCATTCCGCATTAAAACGAGATTAACGACGAGATACGGTGTCGGTCGAAGAAGTCCATGAAATTCCTTTCACATTGTAGGCGGTTGTTACTTGACTGTAGTCGTCCGCTGCGACGAACGATTTCTTGAAGTTTCGATGTGAAATTCTCGTACTGCAGGATACTGTAACCAGGTTCCATTAATCAGCCTGCAAGTGAAATTATACTTGTCACAAGGGCAAAGTAAATTCAGACGACATCCAAATACAGGGGAGGGAAGAGAGCCATTTAGACCAGACTTAACCCACATGAATTCGCTGATATTTTGGAATTCAAAAGAGTCCGCTGTACAAACTTCTTTATCCATGGCATTAACAATGAGTGAACCTATCCAGGTCTATGAGGACTGTAAAAATATCCATAATTATAAAAAATAAACAGATATTCAATACGAATCCCAAAGAAAATTCGATATTACTGGTAGTAAGTTACTAGACAAAGAAGTGGAAAACGGAGCTAATTGTAAGATTGCCAGGCAACATAAGAGTCAAAGAGAAGATTAATCATGATTCTGTATTTCTCTATGCTAACTGAAATTAAGTTGTGATAAAATCTGATCCTATGTGCCCTAACAAAAGTTTCATATTCAATTTTCTCGCGCGCATCCTCTGAGGTTAATTTTAAAAACTTTATTAATAGGTAGGAGGTGCAACGAAAAACCCACTATGTAACTAATTTCTAAATAAACTTTGGGTTTTTCAAGAAAAATGTGACATTTTCCCATGAATGTTTTACTTGAATTGTAATAGGCTAATGTTGCAAGTAAATATTTCACATATATATCTTGATACTTCTAAATGTCTATGAGGTTCAGAAAAATTAATTCATTTTGATGTTATAGAAATTCTATTTCCTTATTTTGTTTATTAATTTTAAAATGATTGCAACTCCTTAGCTAAAGTTGCATTGCGCACACCGATAGACACTTGTACCTAACGTCTGCCTTGCCCATGAGAAGTTCGGGCTAAGCATTCCTTTCTCCAGTCAATCTGTTTTGCAAGCAGAGACGACACACAGATGAAGCCTGTGTAAGCAGATTATTGAGGTTAAAAGGAACAAATGCTGATACGGCAATAATGACGTCGTCACTTGGCAGGAGATTGCTCTCAGCCAGCTAAGAGTTACGTTACTTGCTGCAATAAATACGACTTTAGGATAAATTTATTATCTTTTAATACTCGACCCACACGAAAAGAATGTCTGAAAAAAAAAAACAGTACCAAAATTGAACAATATATTAGTTTCATGTTGGAAAACTGCATGATTATGTTAAATTAAATATACCTTATTCAACTAATGAAAAAGGTTTCCATACAAATTCTATATATATTATAAGCCCTGTAAGATTCATATAGGATTATTTCATAGATAACATTTTCACTTCTAGACTTCCTGACTTTAAAATCTCTTTTATTTTTATTTTATTTATTTTATTATTTATTTATTTATTTAATTTTTTTTTTTTTTTTTTTTTCATTGACTACGAATATAAATCACCGGGACAGACAATATGTCAGTAGGTTTTGATATGTGTTTGAACTTTTAGCTTATTTGTCATTACTAAAGCGTTAAGTTAGAGTTCAAATCTTTACGCATATATATTTGGATATTTAATTATCTATGGTTACGTTTTGCTTATTGATTTTATCGTGATTCCTTTTTTATTATAATTTGTAACCCTTCCGACTTCTTACGGAGTGTATTATATTGACTCCACTTGTATCCATATTTATTTTATTTTTTTTATATTTATTTATTTATATATTTTTATATATATTGATAAATTAATGGTTGGCTTGAATATGTGGAAAAAGTGTTCTAGCGGCGTACCGTATAAGGCTACTTGCGGCATCAATTCTATAGATTACAAGATATTAAATTGATAAAGGTTTATTTAAAACCGTGAGAACGCTATAATCCAGTTCGGATCCAATATCACGAGTTGTAACTCGTAAGACATTGACACTTCCTATTTAATTATCCGGTATTCTACCAAACCGATTGACTCTGGGTGATAAAATATTATTGGTTTTCTTAATGGATAGGAATTCACACGACGTGTTAAGGAGATTATTATTGATTTACACCACCCGAGTCGGATTATCCTGTGTTGAATTCCATGTTTACTGATTTAGCACTCATAAATATTCCTAACGCACTCAATTGCGGTGTTTGTTTTTAGTGCTATTACTTCTATATAACGTGTCAAGGAACTATTAACACTAAGAAGTGTTTATTTGCTCTGTCAGACTCGTAACTTTGTTAATAATTCTACGTATATTCTTTCAAGGATTGATTTGGCACGGGATATGGCCCTAAATGACAGGTGTCTTAGTGATATCCCTTGTTTTCATGACACGTGTTATAATCAGATATGTGCTTTTTATATCTGTAAGCATTGTAGGCCAGTAAAACAGTGATTTGGCTTTCTGTGACATACTAGGGAACCACTGGATGACGGAATGCAACCAGTTTATGACGATTGGTATGAAAGAGATTATTACTAATACCTGGTCGTTAGTCATCTGCTGTGTTCTTCGGGTTTTCCTCGTCACAGACCTACATAGAACATTACATTTGATTACATTATTCTGATACACATACTATAATATACTTTTGCTTTAGGGTTTCTGCTCGAAGTGTTTATTGTTTTGCCTAGCCACTGACCCTGTTTCCGTTTCGAAGTGTTTATTGTTTGGTGTTTATTGTTTTGCTTATCGCTGTTGACACTTACTTTGTTCAGTTTGTAACAGTTCTGCGCTCCGACCCAGATATTCAATGCTCGCGATCTCTTGGGTTAAGGAATTTTCTTGTTTTAGATACGGTTTTAACAATAGGCACGGATGTTTCTATATCTTTTAGTCCAATTAAGGGTTCTTTGCTGTATGGTGCGGGATTGCGGGATAATGCGTCAGCTATGATATTTGCTTTCCCAGGTAGATATCTTATCTTGGCTCCAATAACCTGAATGATCATTTGTCACCGAGTTCCTTTTGGACTGTGATTAAAGCCTTTGAAAAACTCGGTAAAGGACTCATGTTCAGTAAGGACTTTATCAGGATAGCCATAGATTATGAACTTAAAATGTACTAGTGTTAAAGATACCTAGCCCTTCCTTGCCTATTACTGCATATTTACTTTCAGAGGGCTTTAGTTTACGTGAATAAAAAGCTATAGGGAAGAACTGTTTATCATATTACTGAAGTAGTATCCCTCTTACCCCTTGGTCTGAGGCGTCTGTTACAATAAAAAAAAATTCCTTATTTAAATCAGGGATTTTTAAGTTAGGTAAGCTGCATTTTCCGCTTTTAAGATATCGAACGCCTGTTGATGCTTTTCAGACCATAATAAATCTACGCTCTTCTTCGTAAGATCTGTTAAAGGAGCTGTCATGATTGAAGAGTTACATATTTACATACGATTGTAATACCCACTACAGCGCAAAAGTGCTGTATCCCCTTTTACGTTAATAAGTACCGGAAAGTTATGAATAGCCGACACCTTACCATGGACTACTTTTAAGACCTTGACTAGACACATAAAACCTAGATCAACATGTTCGGTTTTAAAAAACTCACATTTAGATATTTTACTCTGAGATTATTTGTCTTTGTCTCTGTAGCACTAGCTCTACTTTATGTGAATGTACTTCTAAGGTATTAGAAAAGATTACAAGACCAACCATATAAGCATGTAGGGTATCCCTTAAAAGTCTCCAAACACTATATTATAATTGGGGCGCAACGTAAGCCGGAGGCATACGTAAAAATTGATTATGTCCCCTGAGTGTGCTGAAAACGGTGTATGAGGTACAATCACTTAGG
The DNA here is from genome assembly GCF_015104395.2 of Macrobrachium nipponense. NCBI lineage: Eukaryota > Metazoa > Arthropoda > Malacostraca > Decapoda > Palaemonidae > Macrobrachium > Macrobrachium nipponense. The sequence continues at coordinate 37,557,773 of NC_087200.1, forward strand.
TAATGGTATCTGGTAAAAGCATTTAAGTAAGTCCAAGTTGGTGAAAAAAATTTATTCTAACCTAACAGAGATAAGATGTCGTCGGTACATGGCACTGGAAACTATCGGGAGTCGTTTCCTTGTTTAAGCGACAGAAATCTACGCAGATACGCCAAGTCCGATCTTTTATGGCATGACGTTTGAGGGAAAAATTATATGGGCTTATATGATTTCCTAATGACTCCTATTACTAACATTTTTCAACTTCGTCATTTATCTCTATTTTGAAATTTCATTGAGAGTCTATGCGAAGGTTTGTATATAGCTTTATGTTTGTCCTTAGACCGTATTTTGTTTTCAATGACATCCGTTTTTCTCCCAGAGATCACTCGCTAGTGGAGAAACTTCCTGGTATTCAGGTAAAAGATAAAAAAAAATTTCTGCTGAATCACCTCTGCTTGAATGACTTTACGGATATTACTTTAGATAGATTATCAGAGAGATTCATCTACGACTGGTTGGGCGGGATTAAAAATTAGCAACAATAAAAAAATGCGATATTTATAACTTCCGTATCCATGATATGTATACTTTTAGGGCTTTGTTCGCGGAAATCGTTATATTTCAGAGTGTCGGGAAGGATTAAAATTTCATTTCCCAGCAAAGTCTTTTTACACGCACTAAGACATTCGAGGGTGCATGCTTCTCGAAATTTTGCGTGCAAAGTGCGACTGTGGTTGTGAGAATTCTGTTGGGTCATTTGAACAATGTTACGATTTATGAGACAAATGTATAGTTCCTTTATATAAGTTATTATTTGATTAACTGTCTCATTTTTGTTCAAACGGATTTTAATATGTTTGAAGGTTTATAGGATTTCCCTTTGATAAACACGCCTTATTTTGCAGGATGTAAGATAATATTTTGTATACCCCTAGATGAATCTTACAATTACGCTAGATACAGATCAATGTTTTTTATAACTATAGAGGTATCTGTAAGCGCTCGCTTATCCGGACTTCTCATTAGGGAAGTTCGAACAACAGACAGTGAGTCCGTAAATACGGATATTACGTTTACTAAAGAAATAAACAAGATATTCTAATTTTTACGGCGCGTACAGTTGGGCTTTAATCCACCACTACTTATAATAACTTACGTATTAAAACAAACGAAAAACCTGCCTTCTGATTACTTTATACGGTCGTGTGTTTCATAGGAAAAATCCTTTTTAATTCAAAAAGATATCGGTATGTATGAACCCCAACATCGCTTTTCCCCACTCTGCTAGAGTCGCTTATTGTATGGAATTTGCTATGCTTTGAACACTTCGGCAGTTTTTGACTGACCTTGACCGCTTGACTAGGTGACACAGTCACCGAGTTTGCTTGTTTGATTCTGAACGGGCTACTGTTTCTATTTTTTTTTTTTTTTGTAATAATTAAGATCCTTCTCTTTATTACCATCGGCAACGTATTGTGTGTTTTAGCATTATGTTGCTGGTTACGTATAAAGCAATGAATGACGAACTATTAGGAACTGAGCGATTACTAATAAGACAAGTTATCACTACTGCATTCAATATTAACTGTTTGTACTTCATTCTTTGCTAAAATTTGAAATAGTGAGGGATCCTGGTCAGCGCATTTAGCCTGATGAAAGTTTTTTACAGACATGTTATTCCTTGCAATCCAGCCATATTTTTAAAGTTAAGTTGAGTCATTGAGGTTCGATATTTTATATAACTCAAAAAACTCAAGGCTAAAACTGCGATCGGGACTTTGCAAAGGAGCATTTATTGTCATGACCCGAAATAGTGTTACCTCTAATTTATCTAGATTTGTACGGGTGTTCCACTTGTTTTTGTGTGTTTTCTAATCACTACGGTGCTTAACGACCCTATCCATGCATCTGTATAAATACAGACGTCCACTGCGTAAACGCATATTCACTGTTTAATATGATTTGTTACGTAAGGGATTAATAATCACCCAAAATGATAAAATTAACATAGTATATGATTATGATATTTCAGTAGAACTTCTGGAAACAGACACTCAAAGATAAAAAGCTCGCAGTAGCGAAATCTCAATGATGTAGATAATTTCTGTAAAAAAGTAAGATTAAGAATTTCTCGTAACTTCAGCCACAGGAATAACGAAATTCGACCTGCAAAGGAAACACTCAAAGTTACTCCAAATGAATAAAAAATTGTACTTAGCTTGCTTTTGTGGGAAGTCACGGTGTTCCGATAACGACACACGGCCTTGGTCCTCCTTCTCTATTTAGCGGATGACCTGGTTTGGCTTCAGTTTCCCCCGTGCGCGTTGTTTCGATGATTCGAGCCCTTGAAAGATCCGATGCTGCAGACGCGTTCGGTTTGTTTCTTGGAGTGCCGGAAACGCTCACTAACGATGTTTTCTTGAATGATTCTAATGAGAGACGAAGCTTGCGTTGTCGTAGGAAAAAGGACACGTCGGTTTTGTTTCTTGAAGTTATTCACTAACCGATGATACTAAGTTGGTTGAAGAATCTCTTGCTTTCGTCGTCGTTAAAGAGTTCTTGTTGTTTTCTGAAGTCGCTCACTAACGATGATACTATGTTGCTTGAAGAATCTGCTGCTTCCGTCGTCGTTGACTTCTTATGATACATGATTTATTATTCTGGTTTTTCTTCGTAGGACGTTGTAGAGTTCTTCTGGTACGCTGGCCACCAATATTAGGGCTGTGCCTTGTATGATAAGGCGCCCTATGAGGTAATGTTAGACTAGCGATAATCTTACGCTAAGTCGGTTGGTATTGCACTTCCATCTTCAATGGAGTGTCTGGGGGTTTGTAGATCATTTACGAAGTCGGTATTATCTTGTTTGTTATTACGACGATGTGTTAAACTCATGGTGAGGAGGTTCTTGTAGAAAACACGAAATATAAAACTATATGTATTCTTCTGAAGTTTTACATGGTGAAGATCAGATATGATTGTACAAGTCTTCTAATAACGATAGCTTGATCGCTTCTGCCAATGATGATGGCTAATCCTATTCTTCTACATGATAAAGCTTAGGTAAAGAGGTACAGGTCTTCTAATGACGATAGCTAACTCTGTTCTCTCTGTCTACCATCTCTGTTACAAGTTATGAAGGAGCCGACAGTAGTTCGAACATATGAACATACATACAAATGACAGTTTCATACGAACACACAATCAAATGAGACACGCTACAGATCACGTAGGCCGTTTGAATTATAGGTCGGGGTAGTTGTCTCAAGCAGGGAGCTTGGACTTGGTGTTTCAAAACAAATGAATGACCACAGATGACGGCATGTCAACTTAGCCTACATACTTATTGTATACGTCATCTTTAGCGTCTCTAGTCTGATCACATTCCTGCAAGCAATCTTTTATATATATGGACTAACATTCCATATTTTTATTATGTAAACACTTACATATATATATATATATATATATATATATACATATATACATATATATATGTATAAATATATATATATATTATATATATATATATTTATAATGTGTGTGTGTTTATACTAAATATATATATAGTCAGTTAGCATTGTTGGATATATGATATATCTATAACTGTTAATCAAAAACCAACGACGTACACACGCCAAGCGTTACTCGCTACCCCAAGATTATCCAAATTACACAACAGAAAATATCAGCTTCAGCTAGCTAGAAATTTTTCCCTGTTAAAAAAAAACCGAAAGAATTAAGCTCCAGCTCCCACTAAAATTCAATTAAAATGGAAATCTGTGACGTTTCTGGCATTGTCGTACACCAATACTTTAGCGCTGAATCCAGAAAAAGTGATGGAATGTTACTTTTCCGAAAACGTAGAAAACGTTTAAAAGCCCAACAGAATTTGTAATCCAACGAATCCAGGCAACTTCAATCAATCAAGCACGTAGGTACCCAGCAACACAGGCACTCCGTTGTCATATAAGGTCAACCCACCAAAGACTGTCATGAATTTGGAACTAAAATGTCCCGCTCTCCCCAGATATTAAAGTCATTCTCTCCCCAGATATGAAAGTCATACCCTTCCCAAATATTAAAATTGCTGGTACTCAAATGTCCTTCTCTCCCTACATATTAAAGTTATTATCTCTCCAGATATTTAAATTGCTGGTACTCAAATGTCCTTCTCTCCCTAGATATTAAAGTCCTTCTCAGCGCAGATTTTAAAGTCATTATCTCCCCAGATATTAAAATTGCTGGTACTAAAATGTCCTTCTCTCCCCAGATAATAAAGTCATTCTCTCTCTCCGGATATTAGTCTTTCTCTCCCCACATATTCAAGTCATCATCTCCCAACATATTACCCAGATAAGAAAGTCATTATCTTTCCAGATGTTAAACTCATTCTCTCCCCAGATATTGAAGTCTTTCTCTCTCCAGATATTGAAGTCTTTCTCTATCCAGATATTGAAGTCTTTCTCTCTCCAGATATTGAAGTCTTTCTCTCCCCCGATATCAAATTCATTCTCTCACCAGATATTGAAGTCTTTCTCTCTCCAGATATCAAATTCATTCTCTCTCCAGATATTCAAATCATTCTCTCTCCAAATATTGAAGTCTTTCTCTCTCCAGATATCAAATTCATTCTCTCTCCAGATATTCAAGTCATTCTCTCTCCAAATATTGAAGTCTTTCTATCTCCAGATATTGAAGTCTTTCTCTCCCCAGATATTGAAGTCTTTCTCTCTCCAGATATTAAAGTTATTCTCTCTCCAGATATTGAAGTCTTTCTCTCTCCAGATATCAAATCATTCTCTCTCCAGATATTGAAGTCTTTCTATCTCCAGATATCAAATTCATTCTCTCTCCAGATATTCAAGTCATTCTCTCTCCAAATATTGAATTATTTCTATCTCCAGATATTGAAGTCTTTCTCTCCCCAGATATTAAAGTCTTTCTCTCTCCAGATATTAAAGTCATTCTCTCTCCAGATATTGAAGTCTTTCTCTCCCCAGATATTAAAGTCTTTCTCTCTCCAGATATTGAAGTCTTTCTCTCCCCAGATATTAAAGTCTTTCTCTCACCAGATATTAAAGTCATTCTCTCTCCAGATATTGAAGTCTTTCTCTCCCCAGATATTAAAGTCTTTCTCTCACCAGATATTAAAGTCATTCTCTCTCCAGATATTGAAGTCTTTCTCTCCCCAGATATTAAAGTCATTTTCTCCCCAGATATTAAAGTCATATTCTCCCCATATATTAAAATCGGTTGAGCTCAAATTTCCTTCTCTCCCCATGTATTAAAGTCCTTCTTTCCCCAGATATTAGTCATTATCTCCCCAGATATTAAAGGCATTCTCTCCCCAGATGTTAAATCGGTGGTTCTCTAATGTCATTTCTCCCCAGATATATTCAAATGAAAATAGAAAGAAACTGAAGAGGAGTCGAGGACGCGCTCTCTCAGAAGCATCATCAGCCCTTCGTGTATTCGGCCGAATCGAAGGCCACCACCAACAGCAGCCGTGACACGAACTTCGGTGTCGTGTCTCCAATAATACGTCCAGGCGGCCGGTTATGTCGAAGCAGCTGGCAGGCCGCGATGACCACCTGGGTCCTCGGCCGACAGTACACCCGATATCCACAGGAATTGTCACTTATCCCTTTAATGTGTCCGATAATAGTCAGCGACGGCGGGTAATAAATAGCTGACAGTGACATTAAGCATATTTTAATTTGTGTCTGTATGTGTGTGTGTTGTGTGTTTTTTTTTTCCACGAGATTGTTAAAACGTACAAAAAAAAATAACTAGGATGCAATATTATTTTCTAGTGAATATAAACATCGAGACTAGGTGATTAGTGAGAATTGTGGTCAACTTAACAGATATGTACGATCGTGTGAGAGTAATTACTTGCACAATCGATTCGTAAATATGTATGTTATTGCTTGTACTAGATGTAATATTGTACTAAGGAATATTAATTTTATGACTTAATAAAACAACCACACGGTAGTAAGATTTTGCCAAACAATAAAAGACAGGCGCGTTAACATATCAATATTCCGAACACAAAAGGCTAATCTCCAAAGCTACATCATTTCAGCGGCAATCATCACAATGAGAAACACTTTAAATCTTATCGCCGTATAGCAAACATAATCAAATGAGATCCTGCACTCCACAAAAGCAAGAGCCCATTCATTACCGCATAACAACCAATTCCACAACAATATTAATATCCCTGCTTTGCATCCAGGCAAAGTCACGAGTGATCCAGGCATAACGAGCTCCCATGTTCGAGAGAGCGGTGTCGTTCAGGCGGTAGACATCGCTGGGCTCAAAACGGCTTTCATTAACTGTTACTTGACAGTAAAGTTGATCTAAAACAGTATTCTGGTAAGTCTTACACCTATCAAGAATGCTGATGCCATTTCTTTAAAATGCAATGTATAGAATATAGAATTTAGGCCAAAGGTCAAGCGCTTGGACCTATGAGGTCATTCAGTACTGAAAGGGAAATTGAGAGTAAAGGAGGTTTTAAAGGTGTAACATGAGGGAAACCTCTCAGTTGAACTTTAAATCAACTGATAGAAGTGGATGGAAAGTTAGATGGAAGCAAGAGAAAATGGATGGAAGTCCAGTAAAAGGAAGGCGGTTGGAGCTTGGGTCCGAACCTTAGTAATGCGTCCAGGTGCAATGAGCCATTTCGTTATTATGCCTCTTAGTGGTCTTATGGCAGTAAATCTATTAAATTAGATCCCCTAAAACTCAGATTTTCCCATTATCCAGAAAATTAGACTTACCATGGCTTTGCAATATCTTTTGCCTTTCATATCTTGTGATATAAACATGACACCCGGTATTTGTCGAATTACAATAGCAAAGGTTTGTCTGATAATGTGACTATACAATCGGAAGAAAGATGTTCATCTCTACGTGATCAAGCAACAATAAGTCTCAATTTCTCCAGCCGACTTTACTTACACAATACTGTCCACTAGAAGCTTAAAATTCAATTCGGAATCCCAAACATTCTAGGTAAGAACACTGAAAACATGGTATACCTACTAGTATAATGACAATATCATGTCATACCTCAAGTATAAACTTCCATACATTTACTAAACATACACATTTTGCTCTATTGTGCAATTGTGCCACACTTCCGGACATTGCTTCAATCTATAACTTATAATTGTTATGCTTTGCTTGTCGTTCTAATACTCTAATTATTTGGTGAACAGGGTGTACTAGATATGATTTTCTCCATTCACATCCGCAAATAGTATACATATACTATGTATAATACATCAACATTTGGGAAAACTTACTAACACATATATACATACATTATGTATATAACCATAGATATTCATGTATTTCTACATGTTCTAAAACATATCTGTAAGTACATAATGCACCATGAGTTACCCAAATTTACTCACAGTATCAAGAGTTCTCTACTTTATTACACTCTCTATCAATTTTTGGTTTTGGAAATCTGGCTCTCCTTTTCACACTGATAACAGGTTAGAAATGTAACACCTGTCTGTACGGGAATTTAAACACTTTGGATATTTAGTGCTAAGTTGGGATCAAACGTGCCAATATTAATGTCGGTTGTTTAATCGATCAGTCGATCGGTGTTAATCCCAGATTCACACAAACTGATCAGTCAACTATGTTAACAGGTTACTACGAAAACTGAAGTGCAAACCTTACTTTAATATAAATTACTAATTCTCTCTCTCTCTCTCTCTCTCTCTCTCTCTCTCTCTCTCTCTCTCTAGAGATTAGTAACAGTTGTCTAATTACGGCCTGTACTTCAGTTTTGGTGGTTACCCCTTAACATAAGTGATTTATTAGTTTGTATCCAACTGGTATTAACACTGATCGGTCAAATAAAACTTAATCGACATTTATGTTGTCAAGTCAGCCTTAAACTTGATGATAAATATGTATAAAATATTTCTCTGGTGTCTTTTTAAGCAACTTCTTGTGGTACTGTAGTGAAGATGAAAAAAACAGGAAATCGGTAGAAAATACTCATGCGGCTGCTACACACATTTTGAGCATTTGTCTAAAACAATAACCTGAGTGTGCGGCAAAAGAATCTTCTTCTTTTTTAACATTGTGTTATATCGCTTAAAAAATACTTAACCGATTACCTATTCGCATATTTAATGCTTAAAACAGCTAAGGCTGATGAACAAAATTTTAGCAACCAAAAATTTTGCAAATGTTTTGCTTTGCTTAAATCGAACGATAAAAATCGGGACGCATAGATTACTGACAGGAAAATTTCCACTAAAATCGAAGAGAAATATTCCTCGCCATCCACTGGGGGAAAAGGCATCACAGCCTCTCAGTGACGTAGACATCTAGAATACATATGAAGCTCGAAGCAGTAGATGCCTACGTAACGTAGCATAGTCAACTTTTACGAGATCACATTTGCCAGATTCTGTGAGTTGTCAGGGCCCAAATGAACTATCACAGGTTGCGAGAATACATAAATTCTAACAAATTCTACTTCAAAGACTTAAAAAGGTTCGAATTTATCAACGACGAGATAAGTAAACTACGAAATAAAAGAAATCTGTAATTATCTTTCTTCTATCGAAAGAATGACTTCGTTGGCCAGTAACCAACAAAAAAATAATTTATATCCTAAAGCAAGTTTGAAATATGTCACCTCTCAGACAGGGAACCTCAAACTACCAAAATATCCAGAAGAACAGGGCGACTTCTTGTCCACAAGAGAGTCCCGACTCACCCCTATACATCAGTCCCTCTACGCGTAACTTCTGGAATAGCAACTGAGGTACCGGGAGTCCGAGACAAAGACGCTACTTTTCTCTTAAATCTTTTTCTTCCCAGGACACAACATCATTCAGTAAATGAAAACAAATATTCAACCAAATACCTGATGCTGTAAGCATTCCAACTGAGATATATAATAATGATCGGTATTTGTAACAATGTCCTTCCTTTTGTGTCAACCTCATTACGTCATTCACATTATTCTGCATTTTTATTGTAAATCGTCTGCTGTTATGGCCACGCTTAAACTTCATTATCTTTACTCAAACGGATTCAATTCTTTTATATTCTATCGCATCTGTTTGCTATTTCATGACCCATTTTCCTTCCTTTTCGCAGTAAGTTGCACTTTTCAAACAAAGTAAGCAACTGAACTCTAATCTCAGTCGTAGATTAAAAAAGAAAAAGTGGAAGTGGTGCGTATTATATAGAATTTCAAAATATCTAACACACGTTCACAACCAAAGCACTCAAATTTCGCCTACAAAACAGCCTGTGGTTAATTTGGTATAACTATGCGACGTATCGAATACAATCATTGCATGAAACTATCGCCAATAAAATCATATTTGAGAAAATTCGGAAATCGTGGTTATTTCAAACTATATAACAATGGCCTGAAAAAAAAACATCAAAAATAAAGAAGGCAAGCGAGGAAGAAACTTCAACTCGAATAGAAGACGAAATTCTTAATAATTAAAAACAAATATCTAAGGTGCAAAAAACAATATCCGAGTGTTTCTTGAAACATACACAAACCTAGTACACATTCACACAAATCCGATTTTGACCACTTAAACTAGGAAGTGAGAGTAAAAATGTGTAAGGCCAACAGAAAGAGTTAAAGATGATATCAAACCATTCCCAATCATTAAACATCATTTATCAGAGACAGGTTGCAGAAAAGTGTTCCTAAAGCGAATCCTAACAGCTAAGTACAAAGCCAGCCTGCAAAGTCTCTAAAAGACATGATATTGGTGTAACAGACTGACCCAGAAACCCTGATGTTCTGTTCCACATCCTAACCTTAGTACAGACGAACATAGCTGTCTCTGAACATTCCGTTTTGTTGTGCACGCTTTCAAACTTTGACAGAGCCGTATTCGATACTGTGTATTGATACTGTGTATTGATGCTAAATACGTGAAAATGAAGAACTAAGAGCCACCATAATGGGATGTATGTTCATAGAATACTAAAAAAAATTAGAAGTAACGAAAAATTAAAATAACAGCAACTGGCCCTCGAAAAAAAAAAAAAACTCAAAATCCTACTAACACTTAGATAGTCATGTTAGTATAAAATCCGTAAAAATAAATAACTTCACAGATTCAAATTCCAGAAATCACGGCCAAAATAATTTAAAAATAAGTTACATAATAATTTTATCCTTAAATTATTGTGTAAGCATCACAAACAACTGTAAGTAATAGAAACTAAGTCATTTTTATCTATCTATTTACTTATGTGCTGTCAATTATCCATAAAGGACTTTTACTTTAGAGTAGCCCGCAAGGCGATGATTTGCAGAGCAACCAGGATTATCCAGCGCGGCTAACTAGAAGACCAGTCCAAAGTCGAGAGAGAGAGAGAGAGAGAGAGACTCACAACCCAGCTTCGTTTTATCTAAGAGTGTGTGTGTGTGTGTGTGTGTGTGTGTGGTGTGTTGAAGAGAGAAGAGAGAGAGAGAGAGAGAGAGAGAGGGGGAGAGAGAGAGAGATACTCACAACCCAGCTTCGTTTTATCCAAGTGTGTGTTTGTGTGTGTGTGTGTGTGTGTGAGAGATCGAGAGAGAGAGAGAGAGAGAGAGAGAGAGAGAGAGAGAGAGAGAGAGAGGAAGGGTCTTCCATAATGCAAAAACATTCGTTCATCTAATTCTCGGTAAAGTTGCCGACGGCGCAAAATTCCCCAGAATTAGTTAAATTGTTATTTGGCTTTGGATAAAATATTCAAAGCATTGCTTAGAATACACACGGGAGAGAAAAATGGAGAATGAAATATTACAATCCCATAAAATATTACAGTCACTGTTAAGTTTCAATGCAGATGCTGAGAATTACTTATCAATAATCATAATAATTACAAGAAGTTAGTTTAGCTGTTTAACACTGTCTACTGTTAATTGATTTTTCATGCAGAGTAATGATATTAATATATAAATATGAAAATAATACATATAACATCATTACCATTATCATTGTTATTTCAGATCTAAAAGCACCCGTCATTTTGTGTTTGGATTGATACTATTATTGTGATTCAAGGGAAGAATTGGTGACAGAACGAAAGGACACAAGAAGGGATTAGATTAGGTGAAGCCGCTCACAAACACTTACATACTTCAATTCATTCACACATTGAAATTTTTGTGTCTTGCTCACTAAAGTGCTACAATATTGGATTTTACAAAACGGTTAAACGAGCATTTTGCTTCTTTGGCATTTACCATCCAATTTTGCTAGTAAAAACAAAGCTTATACCATTGCCAACCCATTGCAATATTCCTACACAACCTTTAGTTCACCCTCAGCTTAATTTTCATACTCAAACTTGAGTTCACATTCATTTAACATGTACTCAAACTTAAGTCATAATCAGTCTCAAGTTCAAGCTTGTCCTCGTAGTAGTTCATCCTCAATGTACGCACTCAATCTTCAGTTCAAACTCACTCAAGGTTTGCGTCAAAATCAACCCTTAATTCATACACGACCTTCCCCTCGTCGTTCATCCTCAATGCTCATACTCAATCCTGAGATCATTCTCAGTCACGTTTATACTCAATCTTATGTCAAAACCAGTCTTAAGTTCATCCCGAACCTTTCCCTCCCAGTTCACCCTCGGCGTTCATACTCCTTCAGTTCATACTCGCTCACATTCATGCCTCATCTGAGTCTCAGTTCACTCTCAACTTTATCCTCGTACCTGGATCCTTTTCACTCACTGCACTCTCGTCCGTCACCGACTTATTTCTTCCCAAAATTTCCACTTCATTAAACTCCAACCCAGAGTTCCAGTCCCAGGTTTTTCCATCTCATCCTGTCACTTCTTTTGAAAAAATGGTGTTTTTCTTTTCAAGAAAGCACTATTTATTGGCAATGATCTTGTCAGCTACTCAACACAGACTTCGGACTTACCGCTCATTATTTATCATTAATATACTATATGATTCAGAAGATAAAGCCCCTATTCCTGTGGAACAACCCTACAGGGGCCACTGATTTGAAATTCAAGTCTGCAAAGAATATGAACTTCATTACTAACGAATCAAACATACAAAGAAGCTGGTCCGGACTGACTACAAACGAAGATGTCTTTGTTAATGCTTTAATAAGCAATAAAGATAAAGACAAGTAAACTATTATTCCAATGAATATTTTATTTAGAACCGTAGATACGCCATTAAATTCAGGAGACTTTCCGCTATATTCCATCTACGGCGGAACTACGGAGTCAAAACGAGAGAGAGAGAGAGAGAGAGAGAGAGAGAGAGAGAGAGAGAGAGAGAGAGAGAGAGAGAGAGCCCTTATCCTGTAATTACGAATGAACATGAAACGCTTTCCGATTCGATTACCGGAAATTCTTTCGTCAATTAATTACTGCCAAATGAATTATCTTCAAAAAATGCTGTTGCAGGTTACAGGAGTCCCTTTAGATCTCCCGTGACGGGCTATACCCAACGCGACGGGCCTTTGGCAATCTCAGGCAAACGAGTCAAATCGACAAAAAATTATTTTCTTTCCACGAGTGCGATGACCTCACCTGCGCCAAGAACTTTGGTTCATTGTTCATGAACGTCTTCAACCAGAGCGATGTTATCCTGTAAAGAATTTCTTTGCCTAAGAGGTTTGTGTGCCATGACACTTGCATGAAAAAAATAATGCTAACACTTTATACACCCATGGCTAAGAGCGTGGCTTAGTTCTACATACTTCACCGCCAAGTGGACTGTTTCTTTTTACTTTTTTCCTCAAGTTTTCTCTCTTTTTTTTATTTTTATTTCAATGGCGAAATTCCATTTTCTGGGCGCCGAAAAATCAATGATAAACAGCCACTTGCTTTCTGCATCACTTTCCGTCTTGGTCATTTCTGGTTCCGTCTCTCTCTCTCTCTCTCTCTCTCTCTCTCTCTCAGCAGAAGTGTGGAAGAGTTCAAAAGAAAGCTAGACAAGGTCATTAGAACACTGTGAATGGAATGTAAAACCTGCTCCTATTGATAAGTGAGCGCATGATGTCCCCTTGGATGGACTAATAAGTCTTCGAGACTTTCTAATCCTGGTAACCCCTTGTAACTCTCTCCTACTCCTCTCTCTTCTCTCTCTTTCTATCAATTCAATCTCTCTCTCTCGTCTCTCTCTCTCTCTCTCTCAGCAGAAATTCTTTCCCCCAAAATCTCAGTCCGGTCTTCAGATAGAATTAGGTGTCACTGTCAGATTCCGACCGAGCTTCCTTGTGTTTGCTTGCTATGATATATCCTCCACAATCGTTTCCGTTTTCTCCTCACTTTTCTCTTTTGCTTTTTCGGATCTCTCTCTCTCTCTCTCTCTCTCTCTCTCTCTCTCTCTCTCTCTCATGATTTACGACTCCTTTTTCACAAGCACGATTTTTCATGTGGATGTTTTCTTCTCCCGACGGTGCAACATCTTTCTCTTATGTTTTTAGTTTGTCTGTTACGGTTATTCGTTGTTTCAGCGTCTCCCTTTGCCATCTTTAACACTTATTTTCTGCTCTTATATCTTTGTCTTCTCCACTTTAATCAAATTTTGTACAGAGCATTTTGCTACTACACTCCTTAAATAAAGTGAAGACAACCACGCGAGTTTTCAAAACTTTCGAATATCCTTATAAAAAAATACAAACGTCCCAGAAAATCAATCGACAAGGTCATCATATAGAAAAAAGAAACATACACTATATAAAGATTCGAGCCCTGACAGCCAAGCATCACAGGGCCAATGTCCCATCACCATTTTCGGAATTTCTTCCCTCGTAAATACGCGCGACGTGAGACGCACAATCAATGGGTCTTGCCTTTCAGGTTAGTCTCCCTTGGCACCCAAGATTCAGAGGACTGTCTTTAAAAATATAAGTCATTCTCTAAGAGGTATTCTCAATATAACGGCATAGTCATCCCTGGTGATGAATGAAGGGCTTCAATGCGATGACGTCACCAACACTAAATAAAACTTATTTCGTTAAGGAACTCTTTTAATAGGTAAAAACATTTACAGAAAATGACAATTTTAGCCACACTATGCAAATATCCAAACAAAAATATTACTGCTCTGCGTATCCATCTCTGCAAATTCATTTTTAGATTTTAAAGGATTATTGTTGTTTTTAATATTTGTGTTTCACTTTCCTTCGTGACTTCCTCCTTTATTTACAATATATATGATATATATATATATATATCTATATATATATATATATATATTATGCCATTAAAGAATCACAGTAGATGCACGTGACTTCATTAAATAAGCGAATACCACAGGAAAATGATAGTCAGAAATCCAAGCGCTTTCGTCTTTACTAAGACTTTGTCAAGGAGCTAATGAAATACAAATGGAGAGAAAGGTCTCAGGTACACAACAAGATAAAGAATACCAGATGGTTAATTGTCAAAAGGGTAAAAATTAAGAGAGATAATCCAGGATTATCGGATATCACACGGTCACAAACCTAAACAGATTTGACCCTAACCGAAATTACAAAGTATCTTTACAGTCCAACATGTAGAAACTGAATATATTTATTTTGTTGCTTATATTTATCTACAACTTTTTTCATTATGAAAGCATCAAGTTTAAATAAACCAAGACTTAAATTTAGAACATTTCTATTATTTGACTTGATGAAACAAGATTCAATGATATTCCTTTTAACTGTGTCATTACATGGGATTAAGGCTCTTGCTTGACTCCAGTTAATAGTATGTTCTAAATCTCTCATATGTACGAATAATGCATTCGATATTTGCCCAGTTCTCACTGAATATTGATACTGTTTGAGACGTTGTGAATGAGATTAACGGTCTGTCCGTAATAGACTTTATCACACTTTTTGCAAGGAATTTCATATATGCAGCCTGGAAGATCTTTAGGAGAATTTTTTATTACTAAACTCTTGACATTAATATTACTGAAAACAACATTTATGTTAAAAAGCTTTAAAATTCTAGGAGTATCAAAAAACCTTTCATCATAGGGTCATTTTAGAATGTTATGCTTACTAAATTCAAGTTTGCCATTAGTTGAATAAAAATTTTTCTAGCTCTTTTCCGTGCCACATCTACAAAAGTCCTTGGGTATTTAAGTTTCAATGCAATATCATAAATAGTTTTAATTTCAGTGTCAATAAACTGCGGGCTACAGACACGTAAAGCCCTTAGAAACATCCCAGAAAAAACAGAGAATTTAACATTTTGATGGTGATTGGAGTAGTAATGAACAAAAGAGGCAATGCTAGTTGATTTTCGAAAGACTGAAAAGGTGAAATTTCTATCATTTCTATGGACATTTACATCAAGAAAATTCAAATTACAATTTCTTTCTTCCTCCACAGTAAATTTTATAGAAGGGACTAAATTATTGAGATTATTAAGGAATTCCTGGAGTTTTTCATGAACTGGCCAAATACAGAAAATATCATCCACATACCTAAACCATATAACTTTTTGGGGCAAAATTCTTGGTAAGAGTTCTGTCTCAAAAAATTCAATGTAAATATTGCTAAGGACAGGAGATAAGGGATTACCCATAGCCATGCCAAACTTTTGTACAAAAAACTCCCCATTAAAACAAAATTTACTATCTCTGATACATAACCTCATGAGACTAATGAGGTTTGCTGCGCTTAAGGGAATGCCATGACGTTCTAATTCATCCTCCAAATATTCAAGTAAGTCATCTACAGGCACTTTTGTAAATAAAGAGACAACATCAAAACTAACCATATTAAAATCAAAATTCAAATTTAAACTTTTCAATATGTTTATAAAATCAACATTGCTTTTAACATTCGTGTTAGAAATGTTTCCTACCAAAGGAGTAAGAATTTTAACAAGCCATTTAGATAAATTATACGTAACTGAGCCCACTGAACTAAAGATTGGTCTGATAGGGTTATTGATTTTATGTGTCTTGACTAAACCATACATATAAGGTAGGGAGGCGCACTGCGGTGTAAACTGTTTAATTAAATGGTCCAAGCCCTTCAAAATAATAACGTCTTGATCTAATTCTCATTTAAATGTGAAATGACCCATTGCAGAATATCAAGCAATCGAAATGCCTCCTTTTTCCAAAGTGTTCCAGTGTATTAAAAACCACTCCCGTATCAGCACAACGACATAATTAATTCAGACCTATCTTTCCATTCTTATTTCCTTCAAGACCACTCTAATTATGTTAATTAAATCATTAGCTACTACTAAGTGTCCTCTGATCAATGAAAACACCACCAAACAAATACTCAAGGGCAAACGGGATTCTGAAATACATTTTTACTCGTCTCCGTTCATGACAGCTGTCAAATTAACTACATTTGTAGCATAATGGGACACCAACGTAGTAAAAAGGAAAAGAGAATGCTTGCAGAGCTACGCTAGTCCTCTCCCAACTGCAAGATCCCCTCAGAGAGAAAGTCGCCTCGGAGATTTTATCTCTTGATATAATGAATTTATCCGACGCCCATCTTCCCAGACGCAGACCTCCTCCGCAAATTCGGTGATAACGGCGCTGAATCTCCGAGAAAAATCATTCGAACCCAAGGAACGATTTTAAAGCAGTGATTCACAATCTCTGTTCTACTGGGACCCTTCCCCAACCCACTCCATCCCTAGGGTAGGAGGGGGTAATGGGCAGGGAAAGAGGGGGCGGGTTGAACCCTGGTGGGACCGGGGATGGGAGAGGAGTGAAGACGATTGTCGTGGGAAACGCAGAGTGTGATAAGTTGGGCCAGGAAAGGTTAACTGGAGAAATGAGGAAGGAAGAAACTTGAAATAAGAAGGGATAGAGAAATGATGGAAAGATACTACCCAAAACTATCAAAGCGAAGAGGAAGAAGGGAAAGACTTCAAATGAACCTTCTTTACTGGACAAAACAAGTCCTATTTTCTTAACAGGATATCTCACGTAAATGGAAGGGATTATTCGAACACATTTTTGAATGATGCATTTGTATCACAGTAGTTCAATACTTTTATGTTTCATTTTCCTTTTTATTTATTTACTTATTATTTAACAAGAATTTAGGGATGAGAAAAATCTAAAACGAGAGAGAGAGAGAGAGAGAGAGAGAGAGAGAGAGAGAGAGAGAGAGAGAAAAAAATTTGCCGTAGAAGTTCATTTCTCAAAACTGGCTCTAACTTGAGATTTCTGCACAAATTAATAATGAGAAATTAGGATTGCTTTATCTCCTCGACCTAGAGTAGGCAGCACAATTCAACAGACAGTACGTAACATTCAAAATTATGAGATGCAAATTAATTTCCTTTACTGAATCCTAATGAGATTAGTTTTTTCATCATATGATCAGAGTTTGAGCGTGAATTAATAGAGAAAACATTATCATATAGTCTGGTCACTGGGTCATGGCAGAAGTCGGTACCACATGAAGGCCTCAAAAATGGTCTATTTTACTTAGACCGTCTACACTTAGACATGGCAACATATATGAAAACCCTATAATATTCAATACTAAAATAACAACTCCTAACAAGAAAATACAAAATATTATATTTTTCAATGTGCAGTTCATCTTATGTAAATTAATTTGGTTTATTCTGGAAACCTTTATCTGACCTACATCTGAGCAAAGCAACGCACGTAAGCAATGAGCTTCTCCACCCTAACGTAATTGTCTTTGCAACTGAGACAGTAGTGTTTGAAAAGGAGATGGCCTAAGCATTCAGTTCTTGTAAGAGCAAAGCGATATTCAATACTGGCAATGTAGAAACAAGTTAAGACTAAAGGTTTATTTATACTGAAGATATTAATAGTTTACTTAAATTGATTTAATTAACTTGCAGCGAAGGCTTGAGTAAGAGGCAGCATCTACAAACTTACTGATTTGGTCAAACAACGACCAAAAATGTAGCGCCTGACACCAGGCGAATGAAAACAGGTCACACGCATGCATGTCTGTTTGTTGACAGATGGACATTTTATATATATATATATATATATATATATATATATATATATATATATATATATATATATACATACACGTATATATATAGCAATAGAAGGGAACCGTGAAAATCGGAGACGAATAACAAATATTAAAACCAGGGCTTGAATAAAGAGCATCTTTATTTTGCGACTATTTTCGGAGATTTACTCTCCTCCGTCATCGGGCAATTATAATGGAATATTAGTTACTACACTTAAAATCCATGAAGTAAGATAAGTTACATTAAAACAACCCAAAATAAAATAAAATTACACTATTACTATAAGTTACATTAAAATTAACAAAGCAAAAATAGAATATAAAATGATACAATTACAAGATATAGGTTATTATGTCTTGTAATTGTGTCATTTTATATTATTTTATATTGCTTTCTTAATTTTAATGTAAGTTATAGTAATTGGTTTGTTTTAATGTAACTTATTTTTCTTAATGGATTTTAAGTGTAGTAACTAATATTCCATTATAGATTACCCGATGACGGAGGAAAGTAAATCTCCGAAACTAGTCGCAAATAAAGATGCTCTTTATGCAAGCACTGGTTTTAATAAAAATATTTAATATATATATATAATATATATCTATAATATAATATATATATATATATATATATATATATATATATATTGAATGATACACAAGACATGACTGAAGTTAAGGTACATATGGCTGAAATGCAGACAATGTGATGCGTATGACGATGTCGATACATTTAACATGACAATAAAAAAAAACAGAAAATAGACTATGTACAAAAGATGCGTGGAGACCCTATGCTGGCGTGTTTCTTGCGTTCACGGGTTGGTGTGCTGAGTTGTTGCGAGGTGATTAGCTGGCGAGTGCGATGAAGGTGTGTGGGTTCCACGTGGGACCCTACAAACTAATGAATTAATAGTGAAGAGATTAATAGTTTACGTAATATGTTTCACTTGACAGGTACTGATCACAAGCTTTCATATTTGAATCACTTTTATAGAGATGGTAAAAATTCAGTCATGTCCCAATCTTTACATGATGCAGTTACTTTGAAATTCCTCTCCTATAGTTAAAGAAGGTTCTAGACAGAAGATAAAAAAAAAAGCAAGTGACAGAAATATTGCAGGAAACCTTCAAACCGAGACAATTTTTTTGGCAAGGATATCTGAAATTCAATTCCAAACGCATAATTATTGATAGTATGAAAACGACAGAAGGTTAATATACTCTCTTATTACTTAAGAGCTTGTGTGGTAGAACAATTACTAAACACCCATTTAAAGACAGAGAAAATGTAAATTAATAAACAATCCCATTGATGTGAACTGCGATTACACTTTTCATTATTAACAGAAATATTGGATATTTAACACATCAAAATCGACTGTACTGACAAGAAAACGTAAAGGACTAAAATATTTTTACTTTTTCGACTTTCATTTTGGGCCTTTGCTGTTTCGGTCTCATAACTCGTATCCAAAAGAAAGACTTCCACATTTCTCAGTCTTACAGTATATTCTCACCCAAAGTTCATTTCTCTCTCTCTCTCTCTCTCTCTCTCTCTTCTCTCTCTCTCTCTCTCTCCTCTCTCTCTCTCTGGCGTTATTTGTTCCAAAAATTTCCTCTTCATTTAACTCGAACCGTAAGTTCCAGTCTCATATTTCTCTCATTTTTTTCGCTCTTTTTCACTTGTTTAACACGGGTTTTCACATCCAGCCAATCCCCCACCCCCACCCCCACCTCTCTCTCTCTCTCTCTCTCTCTCTCTCTCTCTCTCTCTCTCTCTCTCTCTCCTGTACCTGCCGACCAAGAATTTAGAACCCAGCTCTGCATCTATTCATTTATTCCCTTTATCTATTATGACCTTCGTTAACACTTCAAGGAGTACACTGCCTGAATATTTAAGAGAATTATTCTTAGGTAAAGTACAAAATTGACAAGCCTTTAACAATCTAGTTCACTTTGTAAAAATAATCTCTCAACGCATTAAGAGGGAAAATGCTGACAATCTCTACATTAACATTTTAAAACTCCACTTATTACAATATTAGCCGGTGCCAGGAATGTAACGGTAGTATTCTACCTCTAACCTATGTGTGCATGTGTGAGAGAGAGAGAGAGAGAGAGAGAGAGAGAGAGAGAGTGGGTAGGTGTGGGGTACCCTTATCTTTTAATTACGATTGAACATGAAACGCTTTCTGATTCCATTACCCGAATTTCTTTCCTCAATTAATCACTGTCGATAAAGTATCTTACAAAAACGAAGCGGAAAAACGTTGTACACACGTCACAGGACTCTCCCTTTTAGATCTCCCGTGACGGCAAAATCCAATAAGAATCTTGTTCCACCCGGCTCCTGTTGACATTCTCTTTCAAATGATTTACTTCTAATTAGATGCGTGTGATCTGTATGAGTTGGTTTATATACCTTTGTGGAGCATTTATTCAGTGCTCATACATTGTACAATGACAGTTTCCCAGAAACGAAATGAAAATGTGAAATATATAGTTTTCTTTCCTTCGCACTGGATTTGACATTTCTCATGTGCGTATGCTTATACTCGTGTATGAAATATATATATATATATATATATATATATATATATATATATATATATATATATATATGTGTGTGTGTGTGTGTGTGTGTGTGTGTGTGTGTGCACATGTAAGTAAATAATGTGTGAGCACGTGTGTAAGTATGCATATGTCACACACCACAGGGATCTACAACAGTATACCATTTCTTCCCTATGATGTATATTTGTGGGTATGTATGTCTGTATACACACATTTACGCACAGAGGCCAATGAACCTAGCAACCTAATGCCCCTCCTGGCCCAGGAAGTAACAGCAGAACAGCTTGTTTACTGACGAAGACAGAAAAGTAGTAAGAACCGGGAAAATAAAATCAAGAAGAAAATTCTAAAGCTTAGCAGCCGATGGACAGAAACAGACGCTGGACCATGCAATCCAAAGAGGATTAACGACTTCCACAAATGAAACGTGGGAAGAGGCCGCCTAAAGGTATTACGAGATCATTTGTGTTTTTGAGTTGCCATAACAGTTTCCAAGCTAATTAATTTACCGTAACACTGCATTTTCAATCGTCAAATGGGACATTTAAATTCTAAAATTATACCTAATAAGAAGAGCACAGTTGAAGCAATATATCCTATCTCCATTATATCAGAACTGACAGTTCCATACAGACGCAGTTTCTATACTCTAGGCGTATGCACTTTATTCTGTCTTGCTTAAAAAAAATAAATGTCATATTCGGAATGAGATCGCCCAAATCACCTCTTAAAACTAGAATACATTCTGTACAAAGCATAGGACCGATCACATAAAGACGAACTTTTTAAAGAGATATTTAAAAACCTGGAATTTAACAAAAAAGAAAAAAACAGGACGAGTCCACTTTCCTGTACCCCCAAAACCACGTCTCCTTCACCATGAACTTTCCCACCGACGATCTCTCTCTCTCTCTCTGTCTCGGCCATTTGTTTTCTTCCTTCATTCTCTCGTGATCGACCATCGATCAGATTGACTATCTCCAACAATCCCCCAACAAGCGTGAAGGATTCCAGCTATTTCCATCTCGACAGCTTTGGCCTCTCCATCATCCTTCTCAGATCATCTCATACCACAAAACTCTACTCACTCTCTCTCTCTCTCTCTCTCTCTCTCGTCTCTCTCTCTCTCTTTCTTATATATATATATATATATATATATATATATATATATATATATATATACATACACACAGGTTGTCATTCAGGTCCTCAGTTGGAATTTGGGGTCAAAGTCAAGATTTCGACCTGAACGTCCTTTGGCTGGTTTCTTTATTATCATCCCTCCTTTCTGTTTCTTTATCTGTCACTTGTTTTATTTGCCACTTAATGAATATGTCTTCTCTCTTCCCGTTTCTCAAGTTCTTCGTTCTGTCGCAGTCAGCATCTGTCACCCAACGCACCATTTAACTGATGTTCTCTCTCTCTCTCTCTTCTCTCTCTCTCTCTCTCTCCTCTCTCTCTATCTCATCCTCTATCCTCATATATATATATATATATCTATATATATATATATAGATACTATATATATATATATATAGGATATAAAAAAAAAGAATTATATATATATATATAATATAAAAATATCTATATATATATTATAATATATAATATATATATGGATAGATGGATAGACAGAAAAGAAGAAGAATTATATATATATAATATATATATATATATATATATATATATATATATATATATATATGCCACGAAGGAAAATATAAACGAAGGAGTATCTGCGAGACCTTTCGACGTTAAACGTCCTTTACTAAGCAGTTTTCTGCTTAGTTAAGGATGTTTAACGTCGAAAGGTCTCGCAGATACTCCTTCGTTTATTTTTTCCTTCGTGGCATATATCTTTATTTATGGATTTATCACGTTCCTAACTTTCGTGATTCAGTTATACATACATACATACATACATACATACATATATATATACATATATATATATATATATATATATATATATATATATATATATATATATATATATATATCAATGAGAGGCACTTCCTTTCATGCCCACATTCCTTTTAAGAACATCATTTTCATAAGATGTTGAAGTAAAATCATTTCACATCACTGTCGACATCAACATTTGCTTCTCCTACAAACTCTTGTTATTCTTTCCTTTAGCAGTCTTTTCATTTTCCTTCCTAGACCATGTGAGTGCATGAGCACTCCTTTTCAGGTTACTTTGTCGCCCTTGGAGACAAGCCACGATCATATGATTGCCCCAGGCACTACTTAAGCGAGTTCCTGAGTCAGCTCCACAGGAGGCACCAAAAGAGAAATTTGGACGACCTCATAACACGAGATCACCCACGCGGGCCCAACACTTTAACATGTGGTCAACAAAGCGGAACACTGAGGTCAAGGAAGCATGATAGAAAACAGATGACTCCTGCAGGAATGGGAAATCAATCCATGTGAAGGGTAAAGAGGACCAACACACGACGCCTCTCGTCAGACACAACTGACACAGTCCTAACACCTACTACCCTTTGAGCTCTGCTTCCTAAGAGCCATTTCCCAAATCATGTGGCTGACTTCCAGTCCAGTATATTTCCAGTTCCAATTCCTTTAATACCCACCCCACCCCATCATCAGCGCATCTACGAGGACCCATCTCTCTGACACAAAATGGAGTTTCCTCGATGTCAATCCTTCCGCTTTGACTGTTTTCATTGCCTTGGTAAGCCTACTGCAATTTGATTCACGTTGCCCTCGAAGTGAAATCCCTGGCATCCAATTATGATCTGTTCAGCTTAATTTAGAGCTCCGACAGGATCCCATTTCCCTGTCCTAACTATTCCCATCTTCTGATTTTTGTTATTGTAAATATAGGTGATTTTAGTTATCCAAAGAGTTTATCTATAATTCCCCTTTCTAGTAAAACCTTCAGCTCATTTTCTTTTCTTCTATGTTCTACCAACCCAGAAATTCTAGTCAGATTGCATAATCCCTTGTGGCAAGTCCTCTTCCTGGGTTGTGAATATAAAAGTGGCGACCCTTGCTCAAGATTTGTAGCCTGCAAAATCATTGAAAGCCCAGCAAATAGCTCTGCTATGCTGGATACAAGACGAGAAACGAACCTTTGACTGTATATCCCCTTAAATAAGCACGTGCAGTCGAACGATCATAGAAAATCGTGAACAGAATTTTTTTTATCAATTTTCCTCTAAGAACTAAAATACCCATGTGCATGCTGAACGAGTAATCTCACAGAGAGATAGAGTGTTGCCATTTCGAAACAAGTTTTGCCACTACCACATGCTAGCAACTTCTGCATCACTTGAATTGCTAGGTCTTAGTTAAGAAGTGAGGTATTAACAATGTTAAAAAGGGAAAAGTGCATTTATTTCCCCCAAACGTGCTCTGGACAATTTGCCATCCATTACTTTAGACAGCACACACCCTCTGGCAACTCAAATCAGGTACAGTCACTTTGCAAAATATTGCATCAGTTGCCTTAATGCAGTGTTTCCCAACCTTTTTTGGTTGAGACCCTAAATGCAGCCTTAACCTGGGTGAGTGACCCTAATTGCAATAATAAATCAAACCATTTCATGTTACAGTTATACTTGCAAAATGTTTATGAGCTTTCATTATTATATTTCAGTTTATATTTACTAGCCCAATGAATTCCAATACATTTGAAATGGGAAAACAAAAAAAAAAGAAAAAAAAACTTTATTTGCACATCCTTTTACACAAAAAAATAAGTTTTCTTCAGTGGTTAGCAATTTTGTAAGACCCTCTGGCGGCCGCCAAAAATACCCTTGCGACCCTAATTTGGGTCAAGACCACTGGGTTGAGAACCACTGCCGTAATGTTTCAGAAAAGAGGTATACATACATTACGAGGTCTCACGAGGTCAAAATGACACTCGTTTAAACAAATGAAAAAACTCCTAACTGGTAATGTGGCCTACCGTTTCATGTTGAATGCCATCTCTGAAGTTAGCTGAAAATCAAAGTATCAAACTAAGCTAATATAAACTCCCGCTGTTACAAAAATATACTTTTTATTTCCCAAAATTAGCTGACATGAAAAAGGAATAAAATGAGTTAAGAATAAACAAAAAAGAAACGTTAAACTATCATATTCTTCCCAAAATCATATTTAAGTAAGTACCCCCTTTTTCTCTTTCTGTCCAAACATTCATAGTTTATCAAAGTAAAAAAAAAAAAAAAAACGTCTAAAGAAAACCCATTTTTCTATATGGTGACTTCGAATCCATCTGAAATACAGAAACCATAATTATCACACCATAAAACATTAGGTTCGTCAATAAAATGTGTCACATCACACTTCCCTTTCTCTAGAACTGAAGTAATTGTTGCTTCAAATGTTAACTTTTACAAAGTTTTTCACTTTACTTTACCTTGTCCGATGGACCTGCAACGCCTCTTCTACGCCGAAAACACCATGTCCACTTTGACAGTTGGCCGTCCAATTCCTCTGACAATTCACATACCAGAGATTATATGTCATTTTCTGTGACACGCGTAACGAACCCACACCCACTAATCGATGTACATACTCGAGAACTTTGGAATGAGTCAATGACCTCAATTGTGCAAGTTTCCCATTTGTTATTTCATCTCAGCATCTTCGAGGAATCAAGCGTTTTGCATCTGTCTCCAACCAGCAAAGGTTATCAACCCCACTATTTAATATTATATATTGCTACTAGTGCCTTTAAGAGGCTCGGCCACCTCTGTCTTTTGTGCACCCCTGTCGCACACAACATTGGCTACTGGTATATATTACTTCATAATGTTTGCAAGATAGCTCCTACAACACATATTTTGACCATCATTATAGCTACATAACAGCAATCACTGGAACTGTGTAGCTTTCGTCGAAGAAGAATTCATCCCCATCGTTATCCTCTAGCAGTGGAACAGTAACTGTCTCCAGTGTAGGTGGAACTTAACCGCCCCGTGGTCCCATGTAAGTGTCTCACGAACACCTTTGTCGAAGAATTGTAGATATCCCGGCTGAGCGCCTGAACCATCTCGAAACGACTCTGCAGGAGTCATTATTAAGCGTCTGTGACCCCAATAGGTGTATCCTAACACTCTCGTTGCTGAACTGAATATTTGATGTATTCCGATGAAGGAATCGTAATTGCCACCTCGTTGCTGACTTGAAATATCCCGTGACTCCCATGCAAGTGCGTCCTGCACCCATCTCGTAGAAGTATAGTAGACTCCTGATTTGTTCCAGAATGTATCCTGAGACGATCCATCGACGATATCTTGTCCTTGCAAAGGCAACCCGTAACATCGTCGCCCGTGTGAAGATTCGACCTCCGGCGTTGTTGGTCCTAAGTTGTTTTCGTTGTCACCCTCGTGTGAAGTTGGGAACTCTCCAAAGTCATTGTGTGTCCATGTTTCGTCATTAATAGGTTCTAACTGGCTTTTTGGCAAGTCTACATGATCTTAGAACAAATAAAGTCTTGCTTTAACACGCAAATCTGTCATGAACTAACATACCCAATCTCATAGTCAATCTTTAAGGACTAAAATTCCTCACTAAAATAAAATATGATCTTTAGCTACTGACCCCTATTAAGCTTACTGGGAGAATTATTATCACTAACTGACCACTCATTATTAATCCCATATCTGACAAATATACTATCAAAAACCCCATAATTTCTATATAGCAAAAGCCCTGTAATGTTTATACAGCTAACCTCCATCAAACATAAAGTTATGAATATCCTTCTATCTTACGTATCCCAAGATAAATTCTACCTCCTTTCTATAACAGAAATTCTATGTAAAGGTATCATAAAAAAAAACCTGCTTGATCCCGATTACACTTTTCCCTTGTAGAAAAAAAAATAATTCAACTTTTCCCATTACAAAAATGTATAAGGAGAAAAAATATATAATTCAGCACTTTTCCATTACAAAACCTAGTATGTATCATCACGCAAATTGCTGTCGCAACATATCAGTATCGACCCACGAATTGACCCCTTAAAATCCCTCACCATGGAATGTCATCATCAACATTCCTGAAAATGGTGTAAACCTCTGAGTAATCAACTCCAAAAGAAAATATCAACAATCGGTCTCATCACAGCATTGTCAGCACCAAGCCACCTGTGTATACAACATGTGCTCAAATCGCACTATGGACTTGTCTAGTCAGACTCGTAAACTCAGAAATCATCATTCCTTCAAACGGCCCAAAAATCATCCATTAAATCCTCGCTGGGAATCCTCAATAAATCCTCACTGATACTATAGAACCACATTTCTCAAAAATTATCCTCGGACATCCTTATTGTCACCTCAAGGGTGCCCAAAAAATTGTCCTCGAAAACGTCTATTAAAAAGCTACCAATTATAAAATATCCCCCACAGGTTAAATCCTAAGCCATTTGACCACTGATGTACCTCAAAGTAAACCATTTATGATACTGCCACATGTATATAAAACCCCAATAATCACCTAGTCGGGATATAAACCACAGAAAACTACAATCCCAAAATTATGCATAACAATTATATACCGTCAAATATAACCCCTGGTGAATATAACCTCATAAAATAAAACACCTTTATAGGGCCCCATAAAACCACAGTGCACTAGTGCCACCCCCAAGAGCCATAACACCAGAAAGAAGCACAATCACCACTTCTTTGGCTCGTAAAACCACAGATCTTCACCAAAAATCATAGCCAAAAAAATTCACCACCAAAATAACCATAAAAAATCGGCCCAAATAAACCAATACAACCAGGAATCACCAGATCACAAAAATCACCACCAGAAATCATCATCACCAAAAGTCATTACCACAAACCCCTTATAATATTTCTCAACTCTACAGTAATTTCCCGTATTTTTTTTACCCCATTTTCCATCATGAAATGATTACCTCTGGTTTTTACGCCAAATTGTCGCAGTTTGCGCATAATAAGAAAATAGTAAAAGAATGAAAGGAAAAAAAGTTACATTAAACTGATTAATCACATTTCGTCATGCATTTGCAAAATCTGAAAAAAATGCAACTGTGCAATGTTACTGACCTCATTAGCTCCCACTACCAACCTATTTAAATTTAGATATGCGAGTTAATTTCGACCGACCTGTCTTTTCATCTAAGACTACAAATCTGTTTCCTGTCTTTTCATCTAAGACTACAAATCTGTTTCCTGTCTTTTCCTCAATAACTCTAAAAGGACCCTCAAATTTCGGATCTAATTTGTAATTTAGTGCATTTCTCACGTTGATTTTTAAGAAAACATTGTCTCCAACAGCAATTTTAACATTTAATGATTTCTCGTTGCTTCTTTCCACCATTTCTCAGGTCGGTGCCTCAAGATCACAGCTGAGACAAGCATGTCTCTCCTTTGCTATGGAAATTAATGCTTCAATTGTATCTTCTCCATGATGAGGTATAGTTAACAGATCAAATGTACCTCGTGCTTGGCAACCAAACAATGCTTCGAATGAAGACATTTTAATGGAATCACTGAACACAGTGTTGATGTTATGTCTAACAATATCTATATATCTATCCCAGTTTTTATCTTTTCCTCCTAAAATATTCCTGAGAGCTTCGAGCACTCTCCTGTTTGCTCGTTCACATAACCTATTAGCTTCAGGTCTGTATGGAATAATTGTTACTTTCTGTATCCCCATGACTTCTGCCAAACACTCTAAAGTGTTGTTTACAAATTCCCTGCCATTGTCGGTCAACAAAACCTCGGGTGAGCCATATCTGCAAATGACACCATTAAAAAATGCTATAGCTAGTTCTTCGGCTGTTCTTTGCTTAAGTGGAAAAATTTCTACTATCCTCGTTAGTTCATCTATTATTACCAACGGGTACTTATTCGCATACCTAGATTCACAAACATTTCCTAAGATATTCATATGTATTCTCTGAAAAGGTCTACTTGGTATCGGATATGACACTACTTTGCAGGAAGTTACCCTTGCAGGTTTGCAAGCATTGCACGCTGTACAGCTTTTCACAAAATTTTCCACATCTTTCCCAATGTTTTTCCAAATATACTTAGCATGCACCTCATTATATGCTTTATCTATCCCCAAGTGTGGACTACCGAACCTGCAATGTACTATATCAAAAGCCACTGGAATTAGGACTTTCGGAATTACGACCTGTGACATGTCTCCTTTATTTTCACTAGTCCTCAATTTATATTCAATTTTCCTGACCAACAGATTACCTTCTAATTCTAAACCTGAAAAAGGTAACTTATAACCTTTCCTGACTGATTCACCTCTGAGAAACGCTTTTGCGTCTGCCAAAATTTCATCCTCATCCTGTCTTTGCTCTATGAGACCCATATCCCATTGTATAGAATCACTAGTAAATAGCGCAACTTGAAATCCTTCCGTATTATAAAAATTTCTACTAAAGGCATCTGCGACTACATTTAATTTGCCTTCTATACATCTGAGCTTTGCATTGAAGTCCCTGATAGTTAAGAACCATCGAACTCTTTTGGGTGACAAATCGGTTTTATTAAAAAGATCCAATGATGGCTTGTGGTCTGTAAGAACTTCTACTTTATTCCCCATTAGTAGCATTTTAAAATGAGCCAAACTTGATACTATTGCAAAGGCTTCTTTATCTTCTTTGATAATTGTGGTATTAATTTTTTCTTCTAACTCGGCCTGACCATTTTATTCGGTATAAAGAGTGTTTTATTTCAGCACTCAAAATTGTGGGCATATATGTTTTGCGTATACAGCGTTAAAAACATGAGTATTTTTACATTTGGTTTATTTATCATAATCAAAATAGAAAAAAATGTAAACTAAATGTATGGCTAGGCCTAATGGTACTTGCCTAGTCTGTGAAAGGCGGAGACCCATATAATATGCCATA
Organism: Macrobrachium nipponense; assembly: GCF_015104395.2. NCBI lineage: Eukaryota > Metazoa > Arthropoda > Malacostraca > Decapoda > Palaemonidae > Macrobrachium > Macrobrachium nipponense. The sequence continues at coordinate 37,587,206 of NC_087200.1, forward strand.
TGGTTTTGTATGGTTTTGTTTATAAGTATTTGTGTGGTATTCGATTTTTATAAGCAATAATGTGTTATTTTACAGTTTTTATGCCAAATATATAATTGATCATTTCAGCATTGAAAGGCGTCATTCTGAAACTGTATGACTGAGGACTGAATTAGTCACTTTTGGGAAGGAAAAACTTGTACACTCCATAATGAGGTAAAACAGAAAATAGGTGATAGATAAATTGATAGCGATCAAGAGGTTGAAACGTTACATTTAAAAAAATAATTTAGTACAAAAATATCAACTAATAAAAGTTCAATAAATGTTTTGGAATATAAGTAAGGAGCAACATCATCTAAAGATAAATCAGTATATTCTTTCAAACAAAATTAAGGAAAAAAACAGTAAAATATGTTTATCCCATATAATTAGTAAGTATGTGGTTTCTAGGCGGTTTCAGTTTATGAATGCTACTCACATCTTGATATTTTGTGTAACTCCCATAAGCACTGAACACTACGTTCACACGTGTTTCGACTACTGGGCCTATGTCACTCCCATTAAATCATTTGTTAAAAAAAAGAAAAAAATATCCAATGTCCTTCTCCGGTATATATGAATTGTCCTTCCTAATCATAAAAATATTTTGTCAATTTGACGTTTTTTATATTATAAAGAAAATTGGCATAAGGTTTATAAGTTATTGCGCATCAACATCAGTCTCCTCAAAATTCGGTGTGCCAAGCGTGCCAACCCAACCGCACACTTCAAATGCATTTCACCACCCTTCAGTCAAGCAAAATGTTTTTTATATTAGTTTAGGAGAGTTATAAATTACATAACAGGATAGTTATAAAATAAATAATATTGTTTATATTATATTTCATATGCTAACTTGAAACAACGTTCTTTTCTTTTAACTGAAAGATCTTTAAACGAATGATAACGTGATAACGTTAAATAAGGCAAAATCTACTCACTCACGTATTATTTGCATATAATAACAATCTTAATACAGATGATAATCTGTGGACATGGTTGGTAGGCCTGTTCCAATCTAAACATAATGAAATATTTCATAATGACTCAGACAAAATACTTCAAAACCTGCATAAAGCAAGGTTTTTCTAAGTAGTTCTATTTTTTTGTGATAATAGATTCCAATTTGCATATTGTATGGAAAATAAAAAAGAAAAACGATCCGAACGACATATTTCATAAAGTGATGCAATGTATAATAGCGTAATTGTACAATATGCTATTTCATTTCGTCCCTTTCTCTCTCGCACATACGTAGCTAAAGCATCAAAATTTAAAATTAACCTCCAAAAAAATTCCATGTTCATCCTTTGAAAATTTACATTTACAAAGTTCATTCATACGTGGCCATGTGAGCCACTTGGCAAGCCTAAGAAGTGCTCCATTTTGATTTCCTAAGTTCGCGTGCATAAGCAATTCGTTGCTCCCATAGCTCAAACCCACGAAGAGGTATGGGAAACTTCCCTATAACTGTTCGCCATTGTCTCATAAAACTTTGTTTAGACAACCCTGTGGCCGACTTGTGTGCTCAACTAGACGTCACAATGTCACCTTCCAACCTCTAAGAGTAACGTAAACTTCATGAACCATTGTGATCACATGTTCTTGTCAGGTCAATTTCTTCACACATGTGATCACAACAAATGAACGTCTGTTGCATGACAGCTTCAAGGACTCTGTTCGCTTTATATTACCAGCAGAGAATTAAGCCTACTTATTTCAAGAACATCTGTGTGTACTTAACACCAACCCCACTTATTTTCGCAAAAACCTTTACCACTCAGCGTTAATCCCACGTCTCTCACCGAACTAAACTCTACTTAAAGCTTACCACATACAGTTGAGTTATTCAAACCTATCTTATATCGAGGACTCCCACAAAATCTTAAAAATCGCACACTCAATTCTATGGAACAAGCCTGCACCACGAGAGAACCAAAACAAAGCCTGCGTTCTTTGGAACAAACAAACAAATTCTTATCTAACAACCTACATTCTCCAGAACAGACCAAACCCGTGCTTTTCATACAAACCATGTTCTTTCGAACAAACCTGCATTCTCTGGAACAAACCAGACCTGCTCTTATCGTAGTACAACCCTACGTTCTTCGGAACAAACAAACCTGTTCTTTTTTAACAAAACTACGTACTCTGGATCAAACTAAACACATTTTTTTCAAACAACCCTATGTACTTTGAACAAACCTACGTTCTCCAGAACAAACCAAAGCCCGTTCTTTTCGAATGACCCTAAGTTCTTTGAACAACCCTACATTCTCCGGAACAAACCAAAATGTTCTCGCAAACAAACCCTGACCTCACTCTCGATTCCCAGGAACAAGCCACATACTACCAAGGGGCCAAACGTTCTCTCGAACAAACCCTAACCTCACACTCGATTCCCAGGAACGAGCTTTGTCCTAATGTTCATTTGAACAGAAACCTTAACCTTCTGCTTGATTCCCAACAGAAAAGCCACACAGTTCAGTGCCCAAACCATTTTCTCGAACAAACCCCTAACCTCAAGCTCGACTCCTTGGAGTGAGCCACTCTATAAAGTGGCCACAAACATTCTCTCGAACACATCAAAAGCTGTGCTCTGAATAAAGTTAAAATTATCCTGCTTAACTCCCTTGAGCGAGCCTGCACCAGAGTGGCAAGATCTGTCCTATGGAACCAACCAAACAACCTTGCGTTCAATCCCCCTCCCCCTGCCATGAGCCTGCACTACATAGTGCTATTACCTAGTTCTCCAGAACGAGCCTACAAACAGTGCCAATGCTACCTAACAAAAAGGAGCAGTCCCTTGTATCAGTAGTGCCACCTACTGGCCCCACTCTTTTGCCCAATCATTCACTACCGAAGCAGTGCCACACCACCACTAGCACTGTGCCCCTGCCCCTTGGCGTTGAGTGCCACCAGTGTATCCTTCACCTTCCCTGTGGATTAGACTCACAACCCACCATAGCAAAATGTCTGCATATACCTTTATTGCACTTGTGAAAGATCTGAACCTCAAAGAAGATATACTGAACACCTGGATCAGTGGGCAAGTAGCTGCTGCTAAACAGGAATTGGAAAAAGGAAAGAGAAAAGAAGGAAAGAGAGGCCAGGAAGGAAAAAAAAAAGATAGGAAAAGAAGAAAGGGAAGAGCGGGAAAACAAAGAGCCCATGAGCTCTCCCTTCCCACTTCAACCTCTCCCCAATCCACTCTCAACAGTGTCAGCTCCTTATTTCCAAAACGGACTGATTCCAGGCCCAAAGCCTGGCTCAACCACATAGAAAAGGTCTTCTCCACTTACACGCCCACTCCTGAAGAAATTTCCCTGATTCTGGGGAAGTACATAGGCAGAAAGGGTGCGGACACCTTCCGATTCCTATTCTCAAAAGACCAAGAAAACCTCGAGGAGGTCCAAAAGGCCATCACTGAGGGATATGAAATTAACCCCATGCGCTGGGGGCTGCGTTGGCGAGGCTGGCCCAAGGAAGTAGGCCAAACCTGGGCCAACTGGGAGCACCACAATACTTATGTTTCTAAGTGCTGAGCAGAAGCCCAAGGAATATCCAACTTCAATGCCCTGTTCACGTGCATACAGCTCGAGGAATTCTACTAAGCCCCGGGTGATCTCCCCATGCACCTCTGAAACAAAGCCCCTATGACATTCACTGAGTGATGCCACTTGGCGGACTAATGGAGAACATTCCATCCTCACATCAGCTCCATTGGACAGAAGTCCCCATTCACACACCTTCGGACTAAGGAAACCTGTGTGCAGCTATTGTAAGTAGGTTGGGCACCTCACAGAGTAGTGCCGTCTGAAGGCTCCCCCAAAGACCCCCACTAGTTCCCACAATGCGACCACACCCAACCGAGCCTCATCTGACTCTTGGGTAAACAACAAAAGGCCTGCTCCTTCCACAGGGGCAGTGGCACAAAAGGACTTTAGCAACAAAATTGGCAAGGACTTTAGCCAGAAAGGTCACATGTCTGCAAACTATAGGCAATATGCTGCACTCCACGCAGTCCACAGTGCTGCCAGTTCCTGACACCCTGCTGAGTAGATAAACTTCGATGCAATGGCCATAGCGCTCCTCGATGGCTCCGCTACACCTTGAACGCTGGCCAGTTATCGGTTTACCTTAATTTGGTGCTCCAACAGGATCCCTTTTACATGTCCTAATTATTCCCATCTACTGATTTGTGTTACTGTAAATATATGCGATACTAGTTATCTTAAGAATTTATCTAAAATTCTACTTTCTAGTAAAACCCTCAGCTCATTATATATATATATATATATATATATATATATATATATATATATATATATACTCATATATATATGTGTATGTTCTACTGGCCCAGGAATTCTTGTTAGGTTAGATTGCATCATCCTTTGTGGTAAGTCCCCTTTACGGGTTTAGAATACATATATATATATATATATATATATATATATATATATATATTATATATATATATATATATCTATATATATATATATATATATATATATATATATATATATATATACATATATATATACTCAGAGTGAACATTCTATCACTTTGTCCTTTGATTGAGGACAAGACCCCTTCGGTCTATCCATTAAAGCCTCTGGCTCTTTCCCAAATCGCTTCAATTTCCTCCTCCATCTTCTATTTGAAAGTTATGGAATGAACCTATAGAGCTGGAATAGTCGTAGTTATATAAACGAAACAGTATCAAAATAAAATACGAAATCTGAAGAAACAGTTGTAAATAAACTAATAAAAACTATTTAAAATCTGAATTTAACTGAGGACTGATTTAAGGAGTAGTTTGACTTATTGAAACAACGCACCAGATTTTGACAGTTCAGTATAGCATAATTCTAACTACAAAAATTTTTATTGCGAAGTACTGTCTTGAATCGCTCGAACAGTACAGCACCATCAGAAATTTCAATGTTTATCTTCCCCAAGGAAGCACGGCCCACTGATTCCCAACTCAAAATCAAGGATGGCCTAAGACTGTCTTTGCAGAGGTGTATCAAGAATAGTATATCATTATACAATCGATGGGATATTTTAATTTACCTAGTGAGATGTTACAACTTTCTAATATCACGGAATAACACAATTGCTAATTGCAAGTCTCTCAAATTTTAGGACAAATCATTTCCTTTATGACTTCCATTCTGTGTGTGTATATATATATATAATATAATATAATTATATATAATTATCATATATATAATTATATTATTATATATTAGATATATCTATATTGAGAAGAGAGAGAGAGGAGGAGAGACGAGAGAGAGAGAGAGAGAGAGAAGAGGAGAGCCAAAATATAGCCATAAGGAACTTGGAGAAGACATCTCAGGCATTTGCATGGTTTACTCCTAACGTTTCAAGGCCTAGCCTCATTATCAAAGCTGTAAAAAAATAGATACAGTTCTCGATAAGATATTAGACCGCTTAGCATCAAGCAGCCTAATATTTTGTCGAATTTTGAAGGAATGGAAAAATTGGGAAGAAATTTCGCAGTGTATTAGGCTGCTTACACACCTAGAGAAAAGAGAGCAGCTTAGACACTCGACAAGGAGAGAGTGCTGAGTCACTTGTTTGGAGGCTTAATAAGCGGCTGTATGTATTTTTTGGTCAGCGCTCCCACAGCAATTTTTGCCTACCACCTATCACTTTATTGTCCCCTGTGACCTTAATATGGGCCAGGACAGTGATCTGAGTCAACAGATAATAGCATTGAAGCAATCTGATTTAAGTTTGACTGTTCTCAAGCGTCAATCAGTAAGAAATGGATGCCTGAGAACAGTCAAACTTCGATCAGAAGTCTGCTCACGCATACCAGGGTACTTTTTCTGTGACAGAATCTCATGGTTGCCGCCTTCACTAAATCTGGCAACCCAGCTTCGAACTGAACGCCTCCGCACACCCAGCTGATCCGATATCTGCTTTGTTTTAAGGCCAGATTGCTTCAATGCACATATCTCTGCTATTATCTGTTGACTCAAATCACCGTCTTGGTCCATATTAAGGTCACAGTGATACGTGGTAGACAAAAATTGCCGTGGGAGTGCTGACCAAAAAATATTAAAAATATTATTAAACCTCCAAACAAGTGACTGAGAGCTCTCTCAATCGAGTGTCTGAGATCCACACCTTTCTCGTGCTGTAAGTAGCCTAATGGATTGACGTAATTTCTACAAGATATTAGGCCACTTGATGCTAAGCGACCAAATATCTTCTCGAATACTGTACAATAAATTAAAACATCATAAAAGACTCAGACTAAAAAATATTATGCTAAAATACTTACAAAACATTCAATTTATAATGCCATGAGAAAGGTATTAGCATTTAATTGGAAAGAAATAATATGAGTGACAAGAAGAAACTTTAAAAGTCCACGGTGATCTTATGCTACAAAAAGAAGGGTGGAGGCACTTTGGACGTTGAACTTCGGAACTACAACTTTATTAATAATAAGAGGAAATTGACAAATCTTGGTAACACTGTTCCTAAATTTCGGTGTAACAATACCTCTGTATTTAATCTTTCGGACTACCAACTGTCACCTAAAGAGGAATTTTTGTTATCCTTTGGACTCAAGTTTGCCTTCCTTGCTGCAAACCGTCTTTTACTCAGTGTTTTCGGCCTCTCGAACTACTTTTCTAGATTGGTTAACTCTGGATTAATGGTTAACACTGAACGTTTTCGTTCATCGCTATATTCTTTATTCCAGAAAACGTTTTACTATCTTGCTAATTGCTGGACACCATTTTTTAAGAAACAGGATTTGGAAATTTTAAAGAACCTTGGTAACCGCGAAAATATCATAATCACTAGATCAGATAAAGGAAAAGGTGTAGTACTGTTGAACAAAGATGATTACGTACAAAAAGTGAAATATATTCTAAAGGACAATACGAAGTTTCAATGTAATGAGTACACGTGGATCTTGTGGGATTTCATATGGACGACCGAAGGTACATAAAGAAGGTATTCCTGCACGACCTATTCTATCTTACGAAACACCCAACTATAAATTAGGTAAATTCTCAGTACCTCTACTAAGTGAAATTTCAGTTAAATTCTCAGTATCTCTACAAAGTGAAATTTCTGTTAACAACTACATATTGAGAAACCCAGAACATTTTAAAGAAAGAGTTTTAGCTCAGGATTCAGACCTAAATATGGTTAGTCTAGGTATCGAATCACTTTTTACAACGTACTTGTGGAGGAGACTATTCAAATTATATTTTAAATAAAATTTGTATTAACGATGGTTTTAATTGTGATGATTTCAAGTTGTTGTTGTGCTTGGCAGTGCAAGACACAGCCTTTGTTTTTCACAATAGATCTTATTTTCAGATTAACGGGATGGCAATGGGTATCCCATTGGGACCAGTTTTTGCCAATATTTTTGTGTGATCTAGAGGAGCAATTGCTGGACAATTGCTCTCTCGCTTACCACCCATTATTTTACAATCGGTTTGTGTATAATACCTTTCTCTTGTTCAGAAACAGGGAACAAGGCGAGACGTCTTTGGAATTTGCTAACTCGGCTCACCCCAAAAAAAGATTCACAATCGAGTACGAGAGTGACAAGCAACTCCTTTTCCTAGACACTATGGCATCACGAGATGATATTAGCTTTCATACCTCTATTTTTAGGAAAAGGACTTTTGCCAACTTAAGATATGAATTTTTACAGTTTCTGACTTTCACAAAAAAATTTCATTCTTATACTCTTATTTCTCGGTGAATTATTTCCCCTTCAGTTGTTTTATAAACAGCTAAATGAGCTTCTTAATAATAAAATCATGCCGAAAATTACGTATCCAGCAGTCCCAAAAGGGGCTTTTTATTCGAGTATTGCTTTTATTCATGATGAGTCCTCTATTACCTGAATTAATTCATTAATACGGCAGTTGTCCTGCCACGTAAGAAATCACCTAATTCCCACTAATCCTCTTACCATAGGTTCCCTCTTTAAGCATAAGGGTCGATTGAAGCCTCTAATGACATCGAACGCTGTGTATTTACCTTCTGGCCCCCGATGTAGTCAGGGAAAATATGTCGGTGCCTCTCGTAGGTTACTAAAGTCCGCATTGATTGTCACAGAGGTGTTAGCTATCATACTGGGTGTCCAGCTGTCGAATCCAGAGTTTTCCAGTATACGACAGCATGTTAAAAAATGCAAAATAATATTGAATACAATAATTTTTTTATTTTGTCGAGGACTCGTTGAGCTCAGCAGCTGGCAATCCTCGAGTCATCTTGTATAAAACAGGAATTTCCGAAGCTAAACAACCAAACTGCCTCCACCCATCTTTATATAGCAGAAGTTTAACCTGGGCTTTTAACGGTTCTCCTCCTTGTCACTTGTATCATTTTCTTTCCACTTGGATGGTAATACCTTTCTCCTGGCAATTTAAACAGTGTTTTGTAATTGTGTTTAGCATATTTTTTATTCCGAGTCTTTTATGATGCTTCATTTAATTATTTATATTTTTACAGCCTTAATAATGAGGCTATAGGTCTTGAAACGTTAGCAATAAACCATGCAAATGCCTGAGATGTCTTCCTCAAGTTCATTATGGCTATATATATCTATGTATGTATATATATATATATATATATATATATATATATATATATATATATATATATATATATATATATATATGTATATATATATATATATATATATATATATATATATTATAAATACATATACACACACACATATACATATATATATATATATATTATATATATATATATATATAATATACTATATATATATATATATATATATATATATATATATATATAGGTATTTATATATATATAATATATAGTGTATATATATATATATATATTATGTATATATATGTATGCTCTATATATATGTATAAGTATATATTTATCTTCAATCCTAAACGAGAAATTTGCGTAAATAATTTACCAAGACCATTAACCTTTGCTACCACCTGCGCATAAATGACTATCTTGGCAATGAAAATATTTCTTAGTGCATGCAGCCTATAAGCGAAGTCCAATACCAGCAAAATTGAAGCTTCATCTAAAACACCGATATCAACCAATGTATTTTAGAATATACCTACATGAAATCTCATTCACCTGGAAAATTGTTCGTTATTCTATTAACGTACTTTGCCTTCTATTTTACAAACGAAAGGGTTACGCTTCCTCCCTTTCATAGAGTAACAAACAAAATTTGCCATCTCTCTCTCTCTCTCTCTCTCTCAGCTCTACTAACATTCGTCAGTGCAGAATATGTCCAAATTACTTATATATAATGGAAATTTAACGTCTAAATCAAATACTTCCATAAAAAAAAGAGAGAAAGAAGAGAGAAAAGCGAGCGAGTGCAGTACCTTCCCCCAAATTTCTGGATGCCTTCAGAGAGAAAGTCGCCTCGGAGATTTTATCTCTTGATATAATGAATTTATCCGACGCCCATCTTCCCAGACGCAGACCTCCTCCGCAAATTCGGTGATAACGGCGTTGAATCTCCGAGAAAAATCATTCGAACCCAAGGAACGATTTTAAAGCAGTGATTCAACAATCTCTGTTCTACTGGGACCCCTCCCCTACCCTTCTTCTCCCATCCTCCATCAATCCGGCGTTGGTGGAGGTGGAGGAAAGCCAGGGGAGGAGGGGCGGTGGAATGAGAGGAGGTTCTCTGAAGGAGGGGAGACGAGCGAAGACGATTGTCGTGGGAAACGCAGGATGTGACAGGTTGGTCCAGGAAAGGTTAACGTGGGAGGTTTTCGGGAAATAGGGAGGGAGGAAACTTGAGCTTCATAGTAGGCAGGAAGGGATTCAGAAATGATGGAAGGACACCGAGACGAACAAACGATGATGGTTGGGCCAGACTCGGTAATAGAGTCTTTCTTTTCCTCTAGAAATATCTATCAATGGACCATTCATTTTTTTTTTTTCTTATTATAACATGCAGTAAGATTCTCACTGACCCAACCTAATTTGGATTTAGTTAGCGTTTACTTAGCAAATCAAAGTGAGATACACAAAAATTATTATATAAAGGAGAGAGAGAGAGAGAGAGAGAGAGAGAGAGACGAGAGAGAGAGAGAGAGAGAGAGAGAGAGAGAGAGAGAGAGAGAGAAAGAGTCACCAATGATAATCTTTCCATTTACCTTGAATAAACACAGTTCTACACTACATGAACAGGAATTCGTAGAGTGACGTTACAATTCGGCACTGACAAACGATTTCACTTGACAACATACACGACTTTAATGTAATGGCCTAAACCTTCCTTCAGTTTTTAAAATTCAAATCTTTTTAAGTCTAGTTATGGTCCTCCGAATATGATGATGATGATGATGATGATATCAGGATGATTATAGTTTCCGCGTCGGCTACTCCCTTGCTGGGCTCAGGCGTGAAATGAGTGGCTTCGCTCTCTTGTCTTATGCACTTTCGCACGAATTCCAATTTCATTTAGTACTTTATCTAAGCCCCAATTTTTCCTCCTACCCTGTCCATGAGAGGGAGGGGGGCGGTGCCGTCAGTGCATCTCATGCGGTGCACTGTAAGCATAACTGTAGGTTTTTTGCAGCATCCCTTCGACCTTATCTGCAACCCCATTTCATTGCTTTTATTCTACTTCCGTTCATAGTGCAAGGTTCTCCTCCCGTTACGTCTTTAAAAAATGTTTACACTCTATTTCCTTTTCGGCGCTGAATGGCCTCGTAAGTCCCAGCGCTTGGCCATTGGCATAAAATTTATATTCCAATTCCACTTTTCTCAAATCTTTTTTTTTTTTTGCTGTTCCCATACTTCATCATAAAATTCCTAAGCATCACAGTCCTTGAAACCACGGTCTATTTGACAACCGATGGAAATTACATCTCTCAAGCACTTCCTTCTTCTAAATATGATCTTCCAATTGTGATGTGGCAATGAATTTGAACATTCTACTTTCACACCTCTTCAAATTCTTCAGCACTTTCGTTGTCAGTGGCCGTGTCCATGCAATCGTCACGACCAAAAATCACTTTTCAAAATTCGAAAAGGTATCCAAAAAACACTTTAACATGGAAATCATACGATTCTCCAAAAAGTAAGAAGAGTAAAGAAATGAGAATTCTCGTCCAAAGGAGAAGGGAAACAAGAAAATCAATAGGTCGAACATCTATCAGCCTACATTACGCGCCTTCTTGAACAGACTCAAACCCTCATTCATGAAGTCATACTGAAAGCCAGTGGGAAGTTTTGTAGACTCAACCCTGCGCTGAATCCCGCCTTGCTTTTCAAAAGGAACCTTCTGTTAATCTCGAATGTTACACCACTAAAAAAAACAATACATAAATAAAAAGGATATTACTTAAAGAACGGAAAACACTAGCAATTTTGATTACCATTTGAATTTGTAATGAACGGAAAAAGGTCTCTCAAAATCCTGTTCATATCCTGAACATTTTACCTCCCATTTACAAAGGTATGAGAAAAAATCCTAGTACTATATTTATATTTTTTTTATTTACCCGTTCCTCGTTCACATCTTTTCCTATCTCTTTCATCCTCGTTCACATCTTACCCTATCTCTTTCTTCCTCGTTCACATCTTATCCTATCTCTTTCGTCATCGTTCACATCTTATCCTATCTATTTCGTCCTTGTTCACATATTATCCTATCTCTTTCTTCCTCGTTCACATCTTATCCCATCTCTTTCATCCTAGTTCACATATTATCCTATCTCTTTCTTCCTCGTTCAAATATTATCCTATCTCTTTCTTCCTCGTTCACATCTTATCCTATCTCTTTCGTCCTCGTTCACATATTATCCTATCTCTTTCTTCCTCGTTCACATATTATCCTATCTCTTTCTTCCTCGTTCACATCTTATCCTATCTCTTTCATCCTCGTTCACATCTTACCCTATCTCTTTCGTCCTCGCTCACATCTTACCCTATCACTTTCGTTCATTTTCATCTTTTGTGTTTCCAGCGTCTTTCCTTTCTTTATTTTGCTTTCCTCTGCTTAAAACCCGAAAGCTTTAATGGGAGCATATATATATTATTATTATATATATATATAATAGTTATATATTATTATATAATAGTATTTATAGTTATATATTATACTATTATAATCTATCTAATAATGCTATATATGTATATATTATATATATAATATATACATGCATAAACATACATAGTTGCAATGCTGGAGTTAATGCAAATTTATAAAATCCAAAATTTTGGAATTCTAAAAATTATTTACTTGTGCGCAACCTACGCAATTGCTGACTAATGACATGCAGACTATGAACAGAAAAGTGAGGATACCTATACCCATTTAGAATAACAAAAATCATTATCCAATAAAAGGATTGACTATAACACCTACTTTGTTCATAAATTAATATAATTTTTAAAAGGGATATCAGAAGATATACAATTACAGGAGCATTAACTAAATTCATGCCACTGATGACGTTACTTCTATTAAACACAATAGCAAGGCAAAGTACCACCACAATGCAAGCAATCACTTGTCCTATAAAAATCAAAATATGGACATAAGAATAAGGATCACAAACTAAAATTAGCCAAGCACAATAACCCTACCCAGTGGAACACTGTAAGTAGGCTTCAGGGTAACTGGCATACAGGGATATGATACCCTAATATAGGCACTGGCACAGTTGAGTGAATGGCATTGTTGATCTATATGGGCAGGCACAAAATGGGGCACTCTACAAGAATCTGTCAAGTATTAGTGTAAGGCAGTCTGCAAGAATCTGTCAAGTATTCTTGCAAAGTATTTGTGCATGAAATACCGGTAACTGTACCAGCAAAACTTACACCACAAAATGCACGACTTCTAAGGAAGACTAATTCTCCAATATTACATGAAGCTGCTTTAAGCTTGAACATTACTTTAGAGTAGCAAAATTCTACCAACGCTGTAGCTATATCACACAAATTACTCACTAGTCTCATAAGGGAATGGGAATCTAAGAATAGGAATGAAGTGAGAAAACACAGATGAAAATAAGAATGAATGCTAGGAACAGGCGTGAAGAGCCGACAGAACAAATGTTCAATTTCAATTACCTTAAATGGTAAAACGACAGTAGTCCATACCAGGTCATCGGCCAAGGAACGAGGGTCGCTTGCAGATCTTCACTGAAGAGTTAGAAACAATTCTTCATCAATGACGAACCAAGCCAGGGGCGTTCATTAATCGGACTAGGTGGTAGAGTTCAACAAAGTTCTTGATCTCACTAGCCTTTTCAGTGTCAAGACGATATTCAAGGACAGGAGTAAGCACAGCCATCTCACGCTAGACCACTTCCGGGCATAATGTACTGCGACAGAGCTGGAGTCGAAGAGCAGAGTCAACTGCCGCGAGTAATCTTATCAATATCAGAGTGATCTCTCCAGGATGGGGCAGTATGTTGCACCTTACAAGTTACGAGCTATTGTGATTTGATGAGCCATATTCATACCAAAATATCTGAACTGGTGGCAACCTCTACAAACTGGATATTGTTGTTGTTTAAACCCAAGTCCTAGTCCACTGAGAGACAATTTGTCTCGGCTCCTTCATCTTTGCCATTGATGGCCTACGGTAACCTGAAAAAGACATAGAAAATGAACAGCAGGGAGGTGCAAAACTGAGAGAATAATATGAGTGCAGGTGGTTCGAGAGATCAAGGGGTATGTAGGTGCGAGGAGGTGGAATTGGGAGCTCGAGGGTCCGACAACAATGTTAAGGACTGAGTCAAGTAAAGAGGTGGTGAGGTCAGGTAGAAAGTTAGAGATAAGCCAGAAAGGGGAAAGAGTCCCTTAGGTGTGAATGACCCTATTGTGGAGGTCTTAACATCGCTCAGAAGCCCACCCTAACTTGGTATAACAGCTAATTTATCATCCAGAAACTATTTCCAGGAAGAAGCCATTAAAACGGTTTTCGTCTTCATTCGTTACAGCAATACAAAGGGGAGAAAATTGCTCAGTCAAAATACTCCCAAGGGATCACTTACCTGATCCCAATGTGGAAGGGAAATTCTCCACTAGTTCAAAAAGGGAAATAGGTTATTCTACGGCTCGCTTCCTTCTCACATTTTGAATTTTACTCTACCAACCCAATTCTATTTTCTCAAAATTTACTTTTGGCTGAAGAAAAAAACAAAAGAAAGAGGATCCAAAATGGATACTCACAATATATATATATATATATATATATATTAATATATATATATATATATATATATAATATATAAACAGAATGATTGGCTGCACTCTCTCTCTCTCTCTCTCTCTCTCTCTCTGAAATCTGTGAATCAAACCCTGCTTCACCCGACAGCCAATCTCGTTCTTCTCACCTTTCCAGATGGAAGCTGCAGACAATCCCAGCGACAGCAGCCATCTTGAATAAACCACACAGTCACATCAGTCCAAGACAGACATGCTGATGCTGCGTCCCGGAGATTATAAGAGGCCAACAGACAAAACCCACTCCTAGACCTACGCCAGCCAGCAATCTGTTCAGCCGCTCCTCTGGAACGGCCTCCCCGCTTTTTCCTATGTCTTCACGTGCTACTGCACTGCCATCGCCAGTATCGATATTCGGTGTCTTGCCCCTTATCCATCTGTGCCATATAAGTGGATTCCAGCTTCAAAGGATAAGGTACTGTGGGGAGCGTGTATTGTGCAGTCAGCTTTCTTGTATTCTTCTTCTGTTCTTTATTTTTGTGCCACGTCCGATTTCTTTTGTTTAGTGTCCCCCCCTTTGTCAATCCACAGCCTTGTGTTCCCCCTTGGTCTCTCACGAATTACCCTTGCTGTTGAAGTGTTGTGGCCTCCTTTAATCAAATATTACTGTTTCTTTACTCCAAAATCAGAACCCCTATGATTAGGACCCGCTAATATAAGTTAGTAGAGGAAATAACTTATGCATCAATTCCATCCTCAGTGAATACCGTAACTTTCTTTTGGAGTAATTCAGTCATTTCATTGACCCCTTGAGGGAATCTGTAACCAAGGACCATGATAAGCAAATCGGCAAGTGCCAGGAGGCCCCACCCCTCCTGATCAGTCATTCTGTGTATTGAACTTGTATTTATAGAGCCATACCTCGTTCCAGGTATCCATATCGTATCCCCCCCCCCCCCCCCCCACCCCTTGCTCTGGGACCCAGGGTCTAGCGTCAACTCTTACACGTATCAGCAAGCCCAAACATGTGCCAGCAGTGCTCCAATCTACCCCTAATCATTTATTAGTATCTCAGGCCTTGAGTCCCTAGCCCCCCTAAGGTGCCATCTAAGACATTTAAATAATTTCCGTGTAAATGTAGTTCCTTTAAGTAGCTCCTTAGAGTTTCCCTTCAATTTCCCTGACTGTTACCGGCCTTCAGCCCGTCGAGTTCTGTTTAAGGTCTGAAACTCACACAGGTCCTTTCCATGAGTTCTGGTAACTGCTATCATTCGTTCTATAAGATAGAGGTCCCAGATCTTAAATAATACATATATATATATAGTTATATAGTATATCTAATATGATACTATAATAATATATATATATATATTATAGTCTATTAATATTATTCTAATATATATCTATACATAATAGATATCATATAAATATATAATCTTAGTGTACTCTATATAACTATTATATATGGTATGGTAATCTATCTATATATCTAGTATATATATAATATCTATATTATTATATTAATATATCTATATTATATTATATCTTTAATAAATATATATCTATGATATATAATATATTATATATTAGGTATATATCGTCTATATTATATATATAGTATATATATATATTATATATAAGTACAATATATATATATATATATATTATAATATATAATATTATATATACTATTATATATTAGTGTATATATGTATATATATATCATATAATATTATATATGTATATATATATATGTATGTATATATATATATATATATATATATATATATATATATATATATATATAAATATATATCTATATATATATATATATATATATATGATATATATATTATATATATATATTGTTAATATATACTGTATGTTATGCTGTTCAAATGGAGTATTACCGTTAGTTATTTTGGTATTTTTCATTTGTTCAACTGCTATTCTTGTTTTATTGTTATTTTACTGCCGAATAGTTTGTAGCTCAAACTGCTAGTTTTTGGTAGTAAACGTTCCAAGAAGAGGTCCATTGGAGACGAAAACTGTTGGGCATTTTCTGAGACATACTTTTTCATTTTCCTATGTGGAATACAACTGAATATATATATATATATATATATATATATATATATATATATATATATATTCGTTAATATATTTATATATATTATATATATATATATATATATATATATATTATATTAACGAGATAATTGTCTCGTCATTCCATTTTAAAAGGTAACAATGGATCCTTGCGTCTAGGCAACTGGTAACACGCTCTCTCTCTCTCTCTCTCTCTCTCTCTCTCTCTCTCGATACACCTCCCCCCTCCATTATCCAGGGTCATCAAAAAAGACAGGGAACTTACAAAAATATGCATTTATTTAAAAGCAAAGTATTAACTGAATAACTCAGATTCTTAACAAAAAGATTAAATGAAATGTTAAACTCAGAAGCCCAAATAACTGAGATAACCCTCGGTAATTAATCATATAACTAACATTAGTTTAGCCATAACATCAGGCACAGTCAACATAGTCAGTACACCATAGTAATTCAATCAGTTCCCATTTCTCCAGATTAATCCCCCTTCTCCAGAACAATTCCCCTAGTCCAGAATCGCCTGTTAGAAGAAAGGAGAACATCCCAGCAAGCACAAGATTATAATCAAAGATCATATGAACAGAACATCTCTGAAATAAATATTCAAATACAATCCAGCCACACTTTGGTCAAAATAAAACAAATACACTTACCCATTCAATACAGTTTGCACAACACCATATTAAACACACTTTGCAGAAGCCATCCTGGCTCTGCCGCCTCTCTGATGATCTATCCATCATGGTTACTTAACACTCTCATATGTAGGGGGAAAAGGTTTGCATGTACATACAAACTTACCACCCATTGTCCACAATGTTCACGCCCATGAACTGCTTGTATCTAGTTTCAAAGGCACCTCTGTATCAAGTGCTCATAGCAACAGGACGAGGCATTGGTCTGCTAAGACAGCAATTTTGATAACAGCCACCCCAAAAAGACACATCGGCATTCCTAAACTCGTCACCTCGAACACTCTGTCTCTAGGGAAGTTAAATGCTGATTCTCTACATTCCAAGAAACGTCATAGCATATCACATTATATATTATTAATCATGCCCCTCTTTTATGTAACATTATATATATATATATATATATATATATTTATTATAATATATAATATAAAATATAATCTATGTTTTAATAATTTGAATGTTTTTCGTGGTACACCAAAGACGGTTAAGCATTTATCATGGTGGAATAAAAATATTTCTACAATAAAGTTGTCTTTTACATAGTTTGTGGTTATTTAGTTATTTATGTCTTGTTCATATCTTTACACTGCATTCATTATCTCGTATAATTAAAAATAGTTTTAGTAGCAAATTACTTTCATCAGTGTTCCCGTGATCCTAGTATTTCCTGGAACTATGGGCCCTTTTTAATATAAATTTTTCAAAATTAATCGTTATGAAATATATATAAGTTGGAACAAGTGAGTAAATAACTGGAAAGATTATATATCTTATCCACTTGCGGCCGCATTTATTACCGAACCGAGGCTGACAATACAGGCCTTGTCTTTGATAACCGTGTGAGCTGGATAGCTGGAAAATCATGGGACTGGAAGATTAAAAACACTGTAAAACACGTGTGGCCAAAGCATATAGAATTTAAATTTCATGTCCTTCTAATCACTCTTTACTAAATACGTGGCTATAATTATCGATGCTAGGGAAAGGTGATAAGAATTTTTATAAGGAAAAAAATTATTCTTTGCGTAAAAAGGAAGCTTCTTGTACTTATGCAAATGAAACCAAGAACCAAAAATAAAAAAGAACTAAAAATATTAGTAATCTTTGCACAAAATTTTATGGCTGCATCGTAAAAGCGGAGAAAAAATCAGTCATAACTATGGTTTTGCGGTTATTTTGTGATTGTGTGTGTGTGTCAAAAATGATGTTATTGTATCCACTTCAAGAAATTAATTAATACCGAATTTAAGACACGGCGCGAACACAATTCCTCATAAATGGTTCCGAATGATAAGCAATAAAACAATTGTAAAAAATTTAGACAAAGGAATAAAACTGTCAAAGGAAGCCCTACATAAAAACATAACTTTTGTCCATTTTTGTCTGGTCGCAGATGAAACATCATAATCTGTGCGAGCCAGCGGAGCCAGGTCGCAGGGAAAAAAATGCGTTTGATCGAAATGGCATGTGACAGTTAGAGCAATGTCAAAACGCGCAGCAATAAACAGGGAGACAGCAACCGAAAATATAACTGTCGGTGGTGAGAGAAAGGGAAGAGACTTTTACGGGAAAAGTTAAAAGAAAGTAGAAATCGTTTGGGGGCGAGGCGAAGAATCGCGAGAATTTTGGACGGGTTGTTAAAAAGAGGAACGGAAGAGGAGACAAAATGTGTGCGTGTGTGTGTGTGCACTGCATGTTTGAGAGAGAGAGAGAGAGAGAGAGAGAGAGAGAGAGAGAGAGAAAACTCAACATTCAAATCAATGCCAGAGAGAGGAAAAGTGCGGGTATAATTGGGATGTAGTTGTTAGCTCAAGCCCCGGCCTCAATGATGCTCATGGGCCTCACACGTGGACGGCACCTAACCCCTCTTGATGGTTACTCATCAAAGTAATCACCAGATGTAGTACTACAGTGTTTAACCTTAATTCTAGATACTTCATTTTCATTTATGTTACCATAATTTTTAGTAATAATTTGCAGTTTTTTGAGACTTGAAGAATTTGGTTCCTATAGTATGTCTGCCCATTTCTGACCACATTAATTTAAGGATGAATCCTTTCACAGCCTTTAGCACCGTTATAGACATATGATCTCACAGGTCTTCACACGGTTCTGATTTACGTCAACACAGTTCTAAACACAATCACACAGTACTTTGTCAAATTTTGTAATAATCAGGTCCACATTGTTTAGTTCCACTTTGCCCTCTTAAATACACATGTAGCCTACCCAAATTTTCACAAAGACTCCGATTAAATATGTAAACCGTAATTGAAAACATGCATGTTTCCGTAAAAGATAATAGCAAGATGTTCGAATGATCTTGTGGGATGGATGCATGATGAGCCATGCCCATCTTTAACGGTCTTCTAATAGTTTTGACTTTCCAAATATCTCAATTTCATACAGGAATGTCAATGGTTTCAATACAAAGAGACAACGCAGTTATGTAAGACCGAAACCTAATACGAATTGCAAATTCAAAAATTATTCACTACTACAACCACAGCCTTTTCTTGAAGGTATCCTACTCATGAAATATTATTTTGTAATTGTAATTCCAATAGTACCTGTGCTGTGGATCTAATCATCAGCTAACCTACTTATGGATAAGATTCCTCATGAAAAACATGAGGTTTCTCACGTGTGTTGTCATTTCCGAACAATGTACTGTACTTATAAAATTCATGGAACTATGATGATCGGTGATCAAACTTAGTTGTAAACCATTTGTCGTTCCTTGTAAATCTTCGCACAACTGTAGGAAACTAATGGCCATCATCCGAAGGGTGTATGAAGTCAAGGCTCCTCCCGCTGAAGTTCATTATTATTATTATTATTATTATTATTATTATTATTATTATTATTATTATTATTATTACTTAATCAAAAGTAATGGCTACTTCACCAGCGTTACACTTGAAGAGATTCTTCTCTATTTTGCGAATAGCGGCTTTTTCCGTGCTAGTAGAGCGCCTATAGAGGTCATGGTCAAATACAGGGTCAAAATAGGTGTATATATTTGAATTTTGCAGATAAACTTTGATACCATAGTCATCAAAGTCATTAACGATTTTTTTTTTCTCTCTCTCTCTCTCTGTAAGGTAAGGTAAGGTCTCTCTCAAAGCGAGCTTTCGTCTGGAGCTGCCAGACATCCTCGGGCTGGGAAACCGAGTGTGGACTGATCTTGGTGCGGTGTCCGTCCTCCTACATTGAATACGACGCAGGAAGAATTTCTCCTCCCTACGAGTATGAGAAGACCTGCCACCAACAATGACACCACCGATTACGACAACTCCACGGAAGACAACGCCCCCCGAACGAGGTACTTCTGCAGCCGATGGAAATCAAATTAGCCGTGACGTCCCACAGCGTAGCGCAACGCCCATCAACATTATAGCGCCGCTCAGGAGGTCCAGGCGGCTGCAGGATATGCTGCAACGCAACCATCGGCTCGAAGAAAGTGGCTTGAGACCTGGCTCAGGCAACCAATGAAAACGAAGACTCACCGCCACCAGCCAATAGGAGACAAGCATGGGGCAGACCCCTTGCTGTCAACCACAGATATAATGAGGACGGACACCGCACCAAGATGCAAGTACTATGAACTTCTGTTTCTGGATTCTAATTTTGAAAGCAGTCAGCTGCAGGTAGTAGATGTATCAAGGGCAATACACCTGCCTCTACCAGAAGCGAGCTTGTTGGTGACGATCGGAATGCTCCTGTGCACAATCGCACGCCTTCATGGTGCAATGCATCGAGAGTTTTTAATGCATATTCTGAGGCGGATGAATTTATTGGACAGCAGTAATCTATTATGATAAGACTGTTGCTTTATATATCACTAATAAAATGTCTCGCTTTGCTCCACGATTAGTGTGTGATATTTTTTTCAATATGGCTAGGGCTTTGATGCCCTTGGCTTTAATGTATTTGATGTGCTCTTTCCAACTTAAATGTTGATCAAATATCACTCCTAGATATTTGATTTTTGTACAAAATTGTATTTCAGTGCTATAAAGGTGAAGTTTGATTGTTTGGTTCTTCAGCCATCTTTTGTCTTTGTAGAAGATGATTGCTTTTGTATTATCAGTTGAAAATTTAAATCCAACTGAATTTGTCCGACTACATATATTTGAAATGGCAGTATTGAGAACTCTCTGATCATGTGTCAAATTGCTACTCGTATAGTAAATAACAAAGTCATCAACATATAAACTGTTTTTTACACCACGTGGTAAATTTATAGTAATGTTATTAATTGCTAAAGCAAACAATATACAGCTCAAGACACTACCTTGGGGGATTCATTCTTCCAGTTTATAGGTTACTGAGTAGGAATTTTCTTTTCTTACTTGAAAAGTTCTATTTGTTAAAAAGTTCTTAATAAATATTGGTAAGAGGCCTCTTAGTCCCTGGGAGTGGAGTTTTTGCATGTTATGTTTCCAAGTTGTGTCGTATGCTTTTTCTATATAAATAAAAATATAGCTGTTGTTAATTTTTTATGTTCAAAGCCTTTTTTGATATGATTCTCTAAATGTGTTAAGGGATCTAGGGTTGATCTGCCAGCTATTCTTTGGATTCTTTGGTTATTACATACGTTAATCGTGCATTAACAATTTTTTCTAAGATTTTGCATAGGCAGCTCGATAGGGATATCGGTCTATAATGGATGGATTACTTGCATCCTTTCCTGATTTATTTATTGGAATTATTATGGCATGTTTCCATTTATCAGGAAAGACACGTTTTAGCCAGATACTATTGTAAAATTTTAATATATATGATTTAGCTATATGAGCTAATTTTTCTATCATATCAAATATTTTATCATATCCTGGTGCGGAGGGATGACATGAGTTGATAGCATTATCTAGTTCATCCATGTTGAAAATATAATTATATTCCAGGTCTTCAAGAGTTTCAAAATTGAGTATTATATTTCCTTTTTGTTTTCTAATATTTTGGAAATGTATATCTAGGCTAGAGTAAGCACTGACGTTTTCAAAATGCTTTCCAATTATATCTAATATTTCATAAGTATCGTGTTATATAATTCCATTTTAATGTATTGCACTTCTTGGAGGTCTTATATGTTTTCCATTGATTTTCTTATCTTTTGCCAGATATCCCTTGTGGATGTGTTTGAAGATATGTTTGAGACATATTCTTTCCATGATGCGATTTTTTCAGCTATTACTGTTTTTCTAAATTTGGCTGTATGTTTGTTATACAGTGGTTTAATGTGGTTAATTATGTTTGTTATAACTATTCTGTTTAATATGTTTATATTATAGGGAATTTTGTTGAGTGATCTAAGGCGAGTTCCGAGTCTATTAAGGTTGCGACCCAATATATATTTTATTTTACTTAAGATTGTTAAGGTTGGATTCCACCATGGGACAGGGGATTTTGTGGAATGTGATTTGGTTTTTGGAATGCTTTTATCTGCAGCATTTATTATGAAGTTTGAGAAGGATTCACATGTAGTATTGTGATCGTTATGTGGGAATGGTGGTATGTTTCGAGTGTAAAAGAAATATTTATCCCAATTAGCATTTTGGATATTATATCTTGTAGGTGGCAACATTTTGATATTACTTAAGTAGTTCAGAATGACTGGGAAATGGTCACTTGTGCATGAATTGTCTAGGACATTCCATTCAAATTTCTCGGCTACATCATTTGAACATAGTGAAATGTCAATTCAAGAAAAGGTTGGGTGTGTATTTGAAAAATATGTTGGAACTTCACTTTCATTGAGACAATACAGGTTGTGTTTCAATATAGTTTTTTCTATGTTGATTCCGGATATATCAGTGGGATTATTAGTATCCCATAATGGATTATGTGCATTAAAATCTACTATAAGTAGGGATTCGTGTATACTTTTGCTAATAAGTTCAGAAAAATCACTAAAATTTGCATTGAAATTTGGCTGGTTATATAAATTACAAATAGTGATTTTACTTTTGTCAGCCATATAGTTTAATAGATGTTATCTGATATGGCATAGATGGTATGTCGAAAGGTTCATATGTTATGCTATTATGAACGTATATAGCTGTGCCTAATTTTCCACCGTCAGTTGGTGAATAACAGGCAATTTTATAATGTTGGATATTTGTAAGGTTACTTCCTATATGTTGCAGACATATGCACATTGGGTTGTGGTGTCGTATGATTCTTTGTAATTCAGACGTAGTCGAGTTAAGAGGCCATTTATACTTCATTGAATAATTTTATATTCCATTATTGGGAGGAATTAGTGTTAAATTCTGTAAATTGATTGCCGATTTTACTTTGCCTCGTAGTTTCTATGCATTTGAATTTATTTGTGGTTTTTTAATCATTGTATTTGTATGTTGGTTATTAGATTCTGCAGTTGTTTGTTTTTCATAAAAGATTATTAATAAGTCTATTTTTTATTTTATAATTTCCTTTTAGTATTTAAAGGATTCAGAGCATAATTCGTTCTCAAGTTGGTGTGTTAAAGGGCATTTCCTTAATTTTGTAAAACTGTCTATACAATTTCGTACTTTGTCCTCTGTCTTGGTAGTTAGTTGGTTATATGTACTTAAAAAGCACTCATTACAACCACAAGACGAAGCATGTTTGGTAATGTTAATTATTGGTTCAGAAGTATTTGATCTAGCTTTAAAAATTTCTGGTTTTGCAATCTATTGGTCCTTTTCTGTAGTGATAAGGACTGTTGGTTTGAGGGGTTATTTGTTTTGTTGTTGTTAATAGAATATTTGGGTCTCGTGGATGGTTGGGGAGTGATAGTTACATTTTGGTTTGGTTTAATGGTATGATTTCCATTAGTATTATTTGATGGAAATTGTAAATAGTGATTAATTGATTCTTTACTGTCCAGATGTTGGCTGTTTGATTGGGATTGGAGGTAATTATATATTTCCACTTGTGATGAGGTTAGTACAATACCTTTTTTTAAATGTTCTCCTGGTGTAGTTGGAGTATCTTTGGATTAATTGTAATGTTCAATATTCACTTTTTTTTCCCCTTGGGTGGGGTTCGTTCTAGTATTCTTTTCCTTTTGTCAATTCGATTATTATTATTATTTGACTCCTCTTCCATTGGAAGTTCTTTTCCATGAATATCTGAATCTTCTATGTTATTGGTGGTACTGGTGGATATATCAACATGCTTATTTTGGGGTTCAGCATTATTGATTTGAGAATTAGTTTGTACCTTTATATTATCTTGTTGTTTGTTATTAATGTGATCGATGTTTAGATCTTTCGTTGCATTTGCGAAAGAGTGGCTTTTAGATGGATTACTGACTCCTCTTACTTTTAGTTCGAGTCTAGCTTCTTTGACTGACATTCCTGTTCTATTCATCAACAACTGGAGCTCTGTGTTGTATTGATAAAAGGAGCATTCCTTAGATTTTGCGTGATGGGATTGTCCACAGTTAATACATTCTGGAGATTTACATTTCCAATTAGTAGTATGGGTGTCTGATGCACACATTGAGCATACTGCTTTATTATGGCATACTTTGGTATAAATGGCTTTGGTTGGCTTTGGTATAAATGGACACATTTCTCTATTTTGTCCAAGAATTTTGATTTTGAGTGGGAGATCTTGGCCTGTAAATTTTATTTTTGCAATATTATTTTGTTTATTTTTATCTTTCCTGCTTGAAATTGAATAGATTTCTAAATCATGTATACTATTGTATCCTAACTTAAGGGAGTCAAGAATCAATTGTTTTGAGGGTAGTCCTTCTTCAATGTTGGGTAAAATAACTGTGCCCAGTATATAATCTAATGTTTCATGAATTATTATTGTTATTTTTGTGCCATTTATTTTTTTTTATATTTACAAAGGTGGTGGACTGTTTTTTCGTGGTTACCTGAAGTAACCATTCCTTTTCTTCAATACATCGGTATTCCATCTCTTGTGTTGGACATATATTCAATAATTTGTTTTCTAGTATTGCTGTTGATATTTTATTTTCAGCTTTAAGTACTAGAAATCTTGACCAGTAATCTGGTCCAAAAAGATGATCAAAATGCACCAGTGTTGGATTAAGACGATAATTTCTATTTCTCTTTGGACCTTGCCTTAAGCGGGTTATCTGTGTATCAGATTTGTTTCCTTTCTCTGGTACGTATGGTTCCATTGTTATTATGTTTGTATCTTCTGATTGATTTTTACTTTTTGTACAATTTCTATGGGCCGTGCCGCGAGTTTACGATCATATAATTTATTTGGAACTGGATGTTCCTTTGCTACATTATTATTTTGAACTGACTGAGGAAGATTCAAGGATGAATTTTCAGTAGTCATCAACTGTGCCGAATTTTGTCCAGGGGTACGAATAACTTTCTTCGTATTTATCATAAAAGAGAGAGAGAGAGAGAGAGAGAGAGAGAGAGAGAGAGAGAGAGAGAGAGAGAGAGAGAGAGAGAGAGAGAGAGAGAGAGAGAAGAAATAAAATAATACATTTTGAAAAGATATCATTGGCTTTCGTGAAGTTAAATCTTCCGCCAATGGCACAAGTGAGAAATGACTCCCAAATGTCCGCATCCCTACCCTACCCCAAAAAGGGGTGGCATAACATGATTACTATGGCCCAAGTGTAAGCAATACCCCCTTGGTAGGACTAAACGAAATACAATTATCCCCATCCTAACCACGTCATGGACAAACCAGACAGAATGCAGAGGGTTCCATCCCTAGAACCAGGGCCCCCTGGAATCCGTGGTCCAGCTCCACAGAATAGTTCCACCTTGAAAACCAGGTCCGAACATTGTTGGGTAGATGATTTTCCCACTATTTAGCTTCGGATTTAACTTCAATCCATGTTATGATATGTTTTCTTATTTATTAGATATTGAAAGTTTTGACAAAAGTGGAAAAATCCACAAATTTTATTCCAAAAATATATAATGTCATATGGGACTCTTGGGTTCGAACCTGGAAAGAAATTCCTGAGGTTCAAAAGCCCCCTCACCAAGTCAAAGTGGTCCCATAATGAGGGGCTGAAGTACAAGTTACTACTGTAAGAAACACCTGTCGATGTTCATTTCACCAGGGATTATGCATTTAATTAAGAGAACGCACTGTTGTAAACGTAATGACTAATTCCGCAACCTACTGGCAGGAAACTGATTACTTTGAATGGAAATAAAATGCTTGCATTAAAATCCAAAGCTAATTACTTTTCAACTGCAGAATAGTAGTGATGAAGTTTGGAGAATTTTCTTCAGTGACATGCAACTGGTTGACCCATATTTCCGACATCTTTTTGAAATTACATATTGCATATCCAAGATAACTGGCATCGACACCAATCTTCAATGTCAAAAGCATCACTACGTCTATTCATTCCATTACGAACTCTTAATTTCTCGAGCAAACCTGCGATTGGGGAAGGGGAGAATCTGTAATACTTTCTATCTTTGCTTGTCCTGGGTAAGTTACCATAACATGACTGAACACTCTTGGTTAAAGTAAACATGTTTTCTTGCTATGTGTTAATGTAAATGATCATATTACCATCAAAACAGGTAACAGGTCAATTCCAATCCCTTAAAAACCCAATTGTTCAAACGCTGAAGTGTAGCAGGGGAATTTTTCATCCTCAAGAGGTAAGTCTCATTCATGCAGGCCTTGTAGAGTTCTTAATTACAACAGTTATTCCTTCCACACAGGACCATCTAAAAAATTGTTCTTTACAATAATGAAAATAATGATTGACAACTAGGAACTTACACAGCAGCTAGCGGACTAATCATGAACAATTATTTGATGTTAGCCTTTATACCTCCTATATAGATGAAAATCAGGTGTGTGCTCTTTGTTGGCGCCACTCTGCTGACTCGATGCATTGCTATGTGCATTGTCATGATTACCACAGAATTTGGCAATGTACTGTCTGAAGCTGGTGACAACCTGTTGCTTGCGGCATGAAAAAATACAGGCTTTAGAGTGCTGGCACAATAACCCCCGCCCAAGTTGACTAAGGGCATTGCAGAGGGTGTCCCGCCCCTTGAAAATTGGACTGGAAGAGTAATGTAGTTGGGCAAATATGCTGGTTTCACGCAGTCGATTGCAACCCAACCTATCATGTAGCAGATGTTAACAAAGAAGGTTTTCTTCATGTGTTGACTTGTGTAGATCCTTCGGGATAAAGGTCTTCTCATTTGGCTTGTAGGGTGAACGGCAAGGGGCTAATTTTCCAAAGATTGGTCTGATGATCTTGGGTGAGCTGTTATTATCAAAGTAGAATTCACCAGGTTTCATAAGAATGATACCTGGTGTTGCATTTGATGAAATGGTGTTGCATTTGATGAAATTTTGGAGAGTTGGCATGAACATTCATGAGTCATCTCCTTTGCATCTTTGATATGCTTCCTCAGGAGGGTGGCAGTATATCATCCTGAAGGGTGTGCCAGACCACGGACAATGTCAAAGACGAGACATCTAAGTGACTGTGGGATCCAAATGTGTAGGCAGCCGGTGCTGATATCACAAAGGATGGAGTGGGGCTATTGTTGTT
Organism: Macrobrachium nipponense; assembly: GCF_015104395.2. Classification (NCBI taxonomy): domain Eukaryota; kingdom Metazoa; phylum Arthropoda; class Malacostraca; order Decapoda; family Palaemonidae; genus Macrobrachium; species Macrobrachium nipponense. The sequence continues at coordinate 37,614,785 of NC_087200.1, forward strand.
GAGGGGGACACCATGCCATTGCAGACGTTAAAGAGGTCTTGCAGGCGTTGAACTCTGAGTCCCACTGTTACTTGTCTGCCAATCACTTGTAATCAAAGCCAATGTGTACTACATTGATGAATATTCTGGAGAGGGCATCAGTGACAGGGTTGTGCTTCTCAGGGATGTGACGTGACGAAGGGTGCAGTTGAATTTGGCAATGGCTGACAAGTAGTGGCACTGACAGTGTAACCATGCATTGGACTGATGGTTTATTGAATGTAATAGTGGTAGGTGTTCAGTTTAAAGGGTGAAAGGCACAGCCTCAAAAAAATGTTGGAAGTGTTTGACAGCGAGTATGCCGCAAGAAGCTTGCTGTCAAACAGGGAGTAGTTTATATTTGTCTTGATGAGTTTCCTGCTAAATAACACGAGGGATTGAGGATGACCATGGAAATTCCTATGGCTACGTCGCTGGGGTCCGTGGAAAGCAGTGGAGAATGCCCTGGTGGAGGGAACAAGAAAGCAGTGGCCTTGGTGAGGGCGTTTTTCGCAGAGGTGAAGGCAGCTTCTTGCAAGGCTCCCTAGGCAAGGGCTTTGAACTTCATAGAGTGGGGCCAAGGTCGAGGCGATGCTGGACAAAAAGCGATGATAATATTCAACCATTCCAAAGAATTCTATTAGACCCTTGACTGTGGTATGGGGGGGAACTTCCTAAAGGCAGCGGCCTTTTACGGCTAGGCTGGACACCCTCAGGTGTTATGAGGTGCCCCAAGTATTCTATCCTCTTGGTGGCGAAGGAGTATTTGTTGTATTGGATGATGAGGCCGTTTTCTTGCAGGTGTTGGAGGTGCTCCTCCTTTGATGCAGAAAAGAATAAAATAGCACTGACATAATAACAGACATAAAAGGGGAAGTCTCCCAGGCTGCCATCCATCAATCACTGAAAAGTAGCTCCTACATTGCAGAGAAAAAAGCAGGGGTAACTGAAGGTGAAGGTGCCAAAGGGTGTTGTGATGGCAGTCTTTGGGATGTCTTCGGGATTCATGGGGAAATGGAAGTAACTTTTGAAAAGGTCCAGCTTTGAGAAAATTTTTGCATCGTACAGGAGGGTGCTTAGATTTGTGATGTTGGAGAGGGGGTAGTGGTCAGCATTGGTGATTACATTCAGCCTTCTGTAGTCCCTGCATAGGCAAAGGGTGCCATCCTTAAGGACTGGATGCCTTTTGACACACACCCATTGGTGAGTTTTTCAGGTGGTAGACATTGGCAACAGGAGTGTACAGGAGGACCCAAGGTCTTAATATGGTAACAAATACTGTGCTTGGCCTGGATTTGATGAAATTGTTTTAATTCTGGTTTGAAGGTATATGGGTATGTGGTGAGCAGGTAGGCAAACTCATCTTTGGCATTGGTGACATGGAGGGCAAGTTCTGTGGGAGCTGCAGCAATGGACATCATGGACAGACAGATCGGTGACATCGATGAGGCGTCTGTTTGCAAAATCCACAAGCAGTTGGTGGTGTGCCAGGAAATCCACCCTGAGGAGAGGTACCAAGATATTCGCAACCAAAAGCCACCAGTGGTAATTTCTGTCACCAAGATCAAGGGTGAGATGCTTCTGACCAAAGGTAAGGAAGGGAGAGCTGCTGGCAGCGGTGACTTGGACATCGGATGGCTGTGGGTGTTTGACTGGTTGACTGGATACAGGCAGAAGAGAATGGCAAGCCCGTGTCAACCAAAAGGTGCGTACCTGCCATGGAATCAGGGATAAAAAAAAAAGATAGGGACTAATAGAACATATATGATTGGATTGATTGATTGATTTGTTATTTCTTACTGACGTCGCAATGACGAGGTTATTGATACTGACATAGGATTGGATGCGTCAGGATTAGAGTTACATTTAGGTATATTAGTATGGTCCCAGATTGAGTGATATGCACCTGCTATTGCTACTGCAAGGGACAGTAACCATTTCACATGGTTTTTCGTCATGGGCATCCTGGGAGGCAATTCTTGGTGGCATGGCTGAATGATCTGTGGTATCGGTCATGCTGAAACGACGGTGATTGCTTTTGTGTATGGTTGGTGCCCTTGGGTTTCTGAAGACAGGCCTGGCGGCAAAGGTTTATCCTGAAAGTTTGCAAGGGTTTGATGGCCATGGGTTACATGGGTGGCAAAGGTGTGGGCATGGTGGTGATTTGCAGCAGCATGGCGTCCATCAAATTGTTTTACACTAGGCTTCACCAGCTCCTTCCAAATTCTTGTTAGCCCCACCTATTTGACTGCTCATCAAGACTCATGCTAGACCACCAACTCATCAAGCCAAGCTTGTTGGCTGAAGTCTAACCACTCTGCCGACGATAACTCGGCTGTCATCTAGTTCTCTATTTTACTGTACCGCCATGGAAATGGAAATGAGAAGAGATCAGTTTTTTGGTAGAGTACTATCAGCATTATCCATGTTAACAGACTGTAAAATTAAAATCATATTACAATAGAGATGTACGTGATTACTGAAGATATAAAATAGAAAAGCCTCATGCTATGTGGCCAGTATAAGCGAGAACAGAAAATGATTATTGGCTTCATCTCTTGCGAGACAACAATATTTGAAAGTCAACTTCATCACTGGAAATGATAAAGGTAAACATTTTAGAAGTTGTCATTTAGTGTGATGATTCATCAATATATTATTATTATCAAAGTAGTTAATCCAGACCACTGATTCATCAATACAAATATGGAGTATTGCTAATTTGTGCATTTTTCATTATTTATCTAATATAATATTTCAATGAGATCGTAATATGTCAAGATAAAAATTGATTTTATAAAAAATATTTTATTGTTATAAATTGAATTTTTTTCAGCTATATGATCTTTATTTCCTTTTAATAAAAAGTTATCACTTAATTTTCCAATTAAGCAATTCGTCGTTGCCACGACATTTAACCTTCATCACCGAAGTATTTTTACAAAATAGCTCGTTCTACAGAGAGCTCGTTGCTGATACCTCCTTGGTATCTTTTGCCCACTTCCTCCTTTTCATATCACAATTGTGCATTTGATCAAACACTTGTGCTACAACAACGGCGGCAGCATAGGCAAATTCTTCCTCATCACTGATCAATGTGGTTGTCAGGAATAAAGGCAATATGCACTGTGCACCAGGATACGTCACCAAGGTGGGCGGGCATATGGTAGTAGAAGTGATTTATGAAGTGTGCAGTGAGGCCTAGTGTAAAACAGCCTTCTAGATGTTGGTGAGTGCTGCCCTTACTGAAGTTGGCAAGTGCTGCAGCCAGAGGGCCTTGAGATCAATTGATTTGGGTGAACCATTTGCTGCAGGAGGATGATGGCCGAGGGCTCTCAGTTTGAGAAGGGCAGCAGATGAGCATTAATCAGCTAATGGTTGCTGGGCTGCATCAAATATCTATTGTACACAAATGGCTGGGGAGGGCATGAATCTGTCTAGTAGGACCTTCTTCGGCTAGGAGTAGAGGGAGGTGGTCTGGCAGGGCAGCAAGAATGTAATCTGCCCTTGTCGATGATGACCATACCCCCTTGATTCAGCGTCTGACTTTGGCTTGACGGAACAAAGTGTTAGTCGGTGTGATGGTCGGAGGCTTGCTTGGGTAATGGTATCAGCAGGAGTGGCAGAAGGGGTTGATGATGATGTTTTGTTGTCAGAAGTCTCAGACATCTTTGCAGTGTGTTGGTGTGGCAGGGTCACCAATTTAGCAGGAGTTGATTAAGACAAGAGGTATGATTTTGAAATGATGCTTTATTAATGAAGTACAGCAGTATTTATATGAATTGCTGGCCAATCAGCGACCAAAGTAATAGTCGGTGTGATGGTCAGAGACTTGCTTGGGTAATGGTATCAGCAGGAGTGGCAGAAGGGGTTGATGATGATATTTCGTCGTCAGAAGTCTCAGACATCTTTGCAGTGCGTTGGTGTGGCAGGGTCACCAATTTAGCAGGAGTTGATTAAGACAAGAGGTATGATTTTGAAATGATGCTTTATTAATGAACTACAGCAGTATTTATATGAATTGCTGGCCAATCAGCGACCATGAAGCATGCAGAGTAACTAACTGACCAATCATGTACAATTATTTGATATTAGCCTCTATAGCACCTATTTAGATGAAGGTCAGGTGGGCACTCTGTTGGCGCCATTCTGCTGACTTAATGTGTTGCTATGTGCATTGCCGTGAGAATCATGGACTTTGGTGACGAAATGCCTGAAGCTGGTGTCAGCCTGTCACTTGCAGCGTGAGAAACGCAAGCTTAAGAGCACTGGCATAGCACAATAGCAGCTAAACGGTGGACTATATTGTTAAGGTGTTTTGCAAAGATGAACTTCGTTGAAGACTACAGGCATTGCGTTATTTACTAATGCATATTGTCAAGATGAGCCCACTTCTGTGACAACGAAACACTAGCATTCAGTGCAAATCTATGGTGCATCAGCATGGCGTGATCGTGAATAATGAGTTAAAAACCACAATAATGTATATGATATTGTATTTTTCCAAAATACAAAAAAGGTTAAAACCAGGGAGCATTCAACCATTTGCACAATGGTCCTCTTCAGCCAACTTAAATCCAAAGCCAATTATTTTTTGGCTGAAGAGGACCGTTGTGTAAATGGTTGAAAGCTCCCTGTTTTTAACCTTTTTGTATTTTTGGAAAAATACAGTATCATATACAATATTGTGGCTTTTAACTGATTCAGCCCAAAGTCCTATAACAGGAAAATTACCACAGTACTAGAGGGAAATTAAAATTTGATTATAAAGTTTTGTGCGGCTTTTCCAAATTTACGGTCTACGTACATAAGCAAAAAAAAAAAAATATATATATATATATATATACATATATATATATATATATATATATATATATATATATATATATATATATATATATATATTCCCACTAGGCAAATATATAGCTGCTGCTGCTTTTGCATCATACAGATCAGCAAAATATCTCGTTGATATTCTTAATTCACTGGTTGAAACCAATTCAGAAGGTGAACCCTTCCCATATGGAAGAATCCCACAGAAGACATTGATTTGAAACTCAAACTTCCAAAGCTTATGGTGTTCATTAATCAGAAGTAAGGGGAGGTAAACGGAAATACAGAGAGTTCTCATTAATTAAAAAAGGAAAAATAAAATAATAAATTGATAAAAGTGTATCAAAACGCAAGAATAACAGTATTAGCAAGATACAGAAACAACAGGTAGTCCTAGGTGTAGGTCCGGTGTATTTCTATGTAACCAACCATAACCTGTGACGTCACACAACCTGGTCGAAGCAACAATTTATTGATGTAAACATAGAGATAACTGACTTTTCTACACTTTGAAATCCGATTTAATAAATATCCCTACATAGATTTGAGCAATGAATGCTATTTTGGACTTATGAAATACTGTAGTTCATATGACTATCAATATTGGAGAAATCGAATGGGCGAAATGGTGCACAAATCAAGTTTTTTTTGTGCGAAACTTTTAGACTGACGGGATCCTGGAGACTGAGGTCACGGGATTTTTTCCCCTTTTTTTTTTTTTTTTTTTTTAACTTCCTTGTTTTGGCCTTGTGTGCATTTGGGACCTCGCTGTGAAATGTTTTCGCATTTGGGACCTTGCTGTGAAAGGTTTTAAAAGTTGATTTCCTTTTGTGAGTTGTCCGTTGGCGCAAGTCCACCTTCAAGTTCACGTATTTTGTTAAATTAACATATTTTAATTTTGTGATGAAATTGGAGTTTACAGTTTTATGACACAATTAAGCTATGTTAATTTAATAAAATACATGAACTGAAAGGAGGACTCCTGACGACGGACAACTCACAAAAGGAAATTAACTTGAAAACAATTGATACAGAGGTCCCAAATGCACATAACGCCAAGTTAGGGAAGTTTTAAAAAACCGTCGAAAAATCCCGTGACCTCAGTCTCCGGGATCCCGTCAGTCTCTAAACGTTTTACACACACACACATACACACACACACACACAAAAGAGCAACATTTCGTCTATTCGAGTTCTCTAATATCGATATTCACATGAACTGCAATATTTCATATGTCCAAAATCGTATTCACCGCTTAAATCTATTGAGGGATATTTAATAAATCGCATTTGAAAGCATAAAAAATGCAATTATCCCTATGTTTACATCAGTAAATTGTCGCTTCGACCGGTTTGTGAGACGTCACAAAATCACATCCGCAAAAGAATCCCAAATTCGTCGCGAGAGCGGGACTACCTTGTCATTACTAT